>NC_080048.1:28527830-28587830 GCF_026212465.1 Amaranthus tricolor
ATATTTCAATTTTAGACACAGTTGTATATATTTAGTTGTTATTGTATGACTCTAAGAGTCCTTTGATTTTACTACCCCCTTTTGTTATTGTACGACTCGAATCTGAATTTTCAGGGTCTGAAAATTTTGGATTCTTAATTAGGCATGCCAAGTTTGATGAGTCTAGGGTCGTAAATGAGTCTTTATTTAATTATTCATACTTAAACTTTTTACATTTCAATGGATTTATTAAAACGAAAATGGGTCTATGGGTTGTATATAAGTCTAAATTGAGTTCAAATTATATGAAAACATCTTTAGAACGAACTTACAATCAACTTTGAGTTATATAATACGTGGCTCTAGAGCGGGTGTGAGATGTATCTAGCAGATTTGGGTTAGAAGACTTTAGATGCAGACCCAAACACAAATCCACTGGATATCAAAATATAGGACCCAAATCTTGAAAATAGGGGTGGGTGTAGGCGAGTCCAATATGATCTTGGAGTTGGACAGATGACCATTCCTAATACTCACCAACATATACTTAAATTATATTAATTAATTTAATAATTGATTGCATCAAATAATTATATAGAATTCATTGTCAAATCAATTGGTCAAGTGTACACATGTTTATGTTTGTTTGGGGAAAAAATAGAAGTTCAAAGGGCAAGCCTATGAACTACATCATTACATTCACAATAACAAAAGTCAAAAGAAATAAACTCAGAGCTATTTGAAGCATAAAGACTAAAGAGCATTATCAATCATAACTTGGGAAAGAAGGTCACGTTGGCGTTCCTGTCAAAGAGCCTCAATAACAAGATTTGCATCACCTTCACAAATTCCACCTGTGGTTTATTGTTAATCGAATGGGCCACCCCGCAGTAGTATCTTGGCATGTTCAACAAATTACATGTTCTTGGTCGTCTCTTGCAAGTTATTGCAACCACTACCTCCTAAAACATCACATTATCATCATCATTCTATTCAATATATTTAGCTCATAAAAAAACTTTGGACAGAATCTGAAAAGGAAAGAACGGCGACAACTCATACCCATAACGGAGAGCGCGATTAAAGGAGTCCCCTGGCTCGAGAAAGATAAAGAGACGTAACTATATAGGAAAGATAAATTCTACTTATGTTTGTTGCGGCATCGTAGTTTAGCTTAACAGATGTCTGATGTGGTGGTATCCAATTTGCTTTCTCTCTTTTCTTCTTATCATGATCAGTTCAATCTAATTTTTTAAAGTCCACTAACCGTTCATTTGCTCTCTAGAAACAAATTTCAGCCGTTGACAAACAAATTAATATTGAATTTTTTATTCGTTGACAACAGTTCAATCAACCAAACATCTTTAAAATGAGAGAGTTTAGTCAAATTTATTTTTACAATTCAATTGAAATAATTTTTTAAGAAGCCTTTTATATATATATATATATATATATATATATATATATATATATATATATATATATATGTATATATATATATGTATATGTATGTATACATATATATATATATATATATATATATATATATATATATATATATATATATATATATATATATATATATATATGTATGTATATATATATATATATATATATGTATATATATATATATATATATATATATATATATATATATATGTATATGTATATATATATATATATATATATATATATATATATATATATATATATATATATGTATATATATATATATATATATATATATATATATATATATGTATATATATATATATGTATATATATATATATATGTATATATATATATATATGTATATATATATATATATATATATATATATATATATATATATATATATATATATATATATATATATATATATATATATGTATATATGTATATATATGTATATATATATATATATATGTATATATATATATATGTATATATATATATATATATGTATATATATATATATATATATGTATATATATATATATATATGTATATATATATATATATGTATATATATATATATATATATATATGTATATATATACATATATATATATATATATATATATATGTATATATATATATATATATATATATATATATATATATATATATATATATATATATATGTGTGTGTATATATATATATATATATGTATATATATATATATATATATATATATATATATATATATATATATATATTTATATATATATAATCTTGTATCAATCATGACCTACATACCATGAATATTGAGCAAAATAACGAGGAACACATATATCCTACAATTTTATTGTGGAAGGCATATGTCCTACAACTTGAGAAATAAGTAAAATGGTAGTATTTGTATAATTGTGTATCCATATCTACTACAACTATATATGTTGATACTTAAAGCTTTGATTTTTTTTTTTCTTATCCAGATATGATTGGTTAAGATGTAGGCCAAACAATACACAATAATTTCAGGACCAAAACTCCTACTACACCATGTGCAGCATTACCTGTTGTCAAGCTGAGCCCTGGGATCAGCACTACTTTCCATATCATTGATTCATTAAAAAAAGTACAATAAAATAAAATAAAATAAAATTCATTAATAGCCAAAATCTTAAAAGAGTTTGTTGAATTGTTGTCACTCATGCTAATGAAGCAAACTAAAACCTTTTTATGTATTTTACGGGACTTAATCGCGGTTTGGTCGCGTGTTTTATGTGACTGAATATACTAAAATTCACAGTAAATTTTAAATGATTCTTATTTTTCGCTTGATTATCAGAATTGATCATATAATGTATCGTTGAAAAGCTCTTAAAGTCTAGTTTTAGACATCGCAAATCTTGTATTGATGCAATTTTTCTATAAAAAGTTATGGTCAAAAAATTAAACATGTATTAAATTTCAACACAAGCAATTTTTAAATGATCGTTATTTCTCGTTCGATTATCGGAATTTGACAAATAATGTATCATTGGAAAGATCTTGAAGTATAGGTTTTATTGCCGCAAACATTATATTAATGTTATTTTCTATCAAAAGTTATGGCGAAAAAAGTGAACATGTATCAAATTTCAACACAAGCAATTTTTTAACATGTATCGTCACCAATATTTACTAAATCATTTTGGTGATTGTTTGCATTTGCCATAGTGTTTCGATATTGAATTTTAATCCGTCAAGTGTTTTTAAATAAATATCAAAGAGATAAAATTACGATAAATCATGAAAAGTGGTAATACAGTAAAAAAGGTGAAGACTTTGTAAATCTATAAAGAATAAAAGAGATTAATCGAAACTATTACGAAAAAGTAAAACCCTAAATTTAGATGCCAATTAAAATTAAATGAGAGCCGGGAATACATTGTAGGCTGTAGCCTCATCTTTCTCCTTGCAGTTTGTGCTTTTCCAGTTCTGCGACACCCCACATTCATTCATGTGCTTTCTCTCTCTTCCTTCCCTCTCTTTCTTCCCTTAGAAAGCCTGCTACACATTTTCCACTTCTTTTCTTTTTCTTTTCTTGGGTTTCCATCTTTAATCCCTCTGCCAAAAGCTACTAACTTTAGTAGGTAGTACTAGAATTAGAAGATGAGGAAGAAAAACAGTGTTGTTGGGCATTTATTTTTGGTAATTTTATCACTTGGGTTGTGTTTATTTTGCTCTAATAATGTTGCAGTTTCTCAAGCAACTGATGATGATGATGCTTCACTTATGTTAGCTTTAAGAAAAAGCTTAAACCCACCTGAATCTCTTGGATGGTCCGACCCAGATCCCTGTAAGTGGAGTCGGGTATCATGTTCACAGGATAATAAAGTGACCCGGATTCAAATTGGGCACCAAAATCTTGAAGGTACTTTACCCCCTAATCTTTCTTCTCTTACTTCTCTTGAAAGGTTAGAACTTCAAGGAAATAGAATTACTGGTGCTATTCCTAGTTTAAAAGGTTTAAGTTCATTGCAAGTTGTTATGCTTAGTAACAATAATTTTAGTTCAATTCCAAGTGATTTTTTTGATGGCTTAACTTCACTTCAAACTCTTGACCTTGATAATAACCCTTTTCAAGGGTGGGAAATCCCTGAATCTTTGAAGAGTGCTTCAACTTTGCAAAATTTTTCTGCTGTTTCTGCTAATATAACTGGTAAAATACCCGGGTTTTTCGGGCCGGATGCTTTTCCGGGTATGGTTCATTTGCATTTGAGCTTTAATGATTTGGAAGGTGAATTGCCTAGAAGCTTTGATGGGTTTCAATTGCAGTCATTGTGGGTTAATGGACAGAAAAGTGGTAAACTTGGTGGAAGAATTGATGTGATCCAAAATATGACTTCTTTGAAGGAAGTTTGGTTGCAAACAAATGCATTTTCTGGTTCATTGCCTGATTTTTCAGGGTTGAAAGATCTTCAGGTTTTGAACCTTAGAGATAACATGTTCACAGGACCTGTTCCCTTGTCTTTGATGAATTTGGAGTCTCTTCAAGTTGTGAACTTGACTAATAACTTGCTTCAAGGGCCTGTTCCGGTGTTTAAGAGCTCGGTTTCCGTTGATTCTGTTGCTTATTTGAACAGTTTTTGCTTGCCAAAGCCTGGTGATTGTAGTCCACAAGTAAATGTGTTGCTTTCTGTTGCAAAATCGATGGGTTATCCTACTAGACTTGCTCAATATTGGAAGGGGAATAACCCTTGTGTTGAATGGTTTGGTATCACTTGTAGTAATGGTAACATTACCACGGTTAATTTAGAGAAAATGAATCTCAATGGAACTATTTCTCCTGAATTTGCATCCCTTAAGTCATTGCAAAGGCTTATTCTTGCAAGTAATAACCTCACTGGTACCATCCCACAAGAGCTTACTACTTTGCCAGCTCTTACTGAGCTCGATGTATCGAACAACCATCTTTATGGGAAAGTTCCAACCTTTAAGAAGAATTTGATTTTACATACTCAAGGTAATCCTGACATTGGAAAGGATGCTCCGACTCATGGTCTAGAACCTTCTTCGCCCTCAGGCTCAGCTGATGGACAGAGTGGTAATTCTAGTTCAGGGAACAAATCAAAACTTTCTACTGCTGTAATTTTAGCTATATGTGTTGCTGCAGTTCTGTTTTTGGTTATATGTGGTGTGTTGGGATTTTGTGTTTTCAAAAAGAAGCAACAAAAGTTCAGGAGGGTTCAAAGTCCCAATGCTATGGTTGTTCATCCTAGACACTCGGGTTCTGACAATGATAGTGTTAAGATTACAGTTGCTGGATCTAGTGTTAGCGTAGGAGCGATTAGTGAGAGCTACACTATTCCATCGAGTGAGACAGGTAGCATTCAAATGGCTGATTCCGGGAACATGGTTATTTCCATCCAAGTCCTCAAAAATGTGACAAATAACTTTAGTGAGGATAATATTTTGGGACAAGGAGGGTTCGGAACAGTTTATAAAGGTGAATTGCATGATGGGACAAAGATTGCTGTTAAGAGAATGGAGTCTGGCGTGATCGCAGGCAAAGGGCTGAATGAATTCAAGTCTGAAATTGCAGTTTTGACCAAGGTTCGACACAGGCATTTGGTCGCGCTTCTTGGGTATTGTTTAGATGGCAACGAGAAGCTATTGGTATACGAGTACATGCCTCAAGGAACCTTGAGCAGGCATCTATTTAACTGGGCAGAGGAAGGGTTGAAGCCTCTTGAATGGACTAGAAGATTAAGCATTGCCTTGGATGTGGCTAGAGGTGTTGAGTATCTCCATACGTTAGCCCATCAAAGCTTTATACACCGAGATCTAAAACCTTCTAATATTCTTCTTGGAGATGATATGAGAGCAAAAGTTGCTGATTTCGGTCTTGTGCGTTTGGCCCCAGAAGGAAAGGCCTCAATTGAAACTCGAATTGCTGGAACCTTTGGATACTTGGCACCCGAATATGCAGGTAACTTCTTTTTATATATTAGTTGCAGCTATCTCTACCGTGTATTATGTTCTTTGAACCCTATAAACTTTGAGACTTTACTTCACTAAAGTAATAGCCAAGGGTCAATCGGAGACAATCTCTTTGTTGTCACTAACCAGGATAAGATTGCACACATTTGACTCCCCAACCGCACCTTAGGTGGAATCTACTTGATGGCATTGGGGTGATGAAGTGTTGTTGTATACTTCACTAAAATAAACTATATGTTTAATCTATCGATCTTTGCTGCCACTGTTAGAAATGTTCAATAATCAAGTGAATATTTTGTAAGTCGTTTAACGTGATTAAGTGAGTATACAACGAGACGTTAATTTAGTTTACATTGAGTAGCGTTTAAGTTTTACTAGAGACCAATCCTACTGGGCACACTATATCAATGTGTGAGATCATTTTGTATATTTGAATCTATATTAATCTAGATTCATGTGACTAATCTAGTAAGACTAAATATTAGTCATAATCCTGAATATAATATAGTGGTTATATTAATTTGTTGTTTAATAGTAGTATAACTCTTACATTCATTGTGGCTAATTATATGGTAGGATTAATGAGGTTATTAATCCTAATTTTGTAACCTAAGGTAGAAAAGATGAATAGTCATATTTATTTTTGCCATTGATTATAAAAACCTATACTAATAGATGATATAAGGAGGTATGCGCATATATTCACCGTGGAATGAGTATTACTTGGAAGGAGTATTACATGAGGTTTCACATATAATGTTATGTGATAATTTTCTTTGATTTTCAATTTTTAAGACTAAGAAATTTTACATACGTGGTCTTAACAAATTATAAGTGAGGTCAAATACAATAGTTATATACACACAAAATTAGTTTAAGAAAGGTTCTTAAACGGCGTACTAGTATGCGGGGTCTTACGAGACATTGTTGGTAGACTACACTAGAGGAACTTCATTTGCGGTTCTTGTCTCGTGATTATATTTTGCTAGTGGATTCACGCTACAAAGGTATAATCTTTCGTCCCAATATTTACTTGTTTCATTTCATGTCAATAATTGGGTCTTGGAAAGGTTTTAATTTTTCGCATGTTAAAAGTTAACAGTACTAGAACCCTACGGCCACCATTTATCTTGCAACTCTTAGCTCACTCTATATTTCATGTAAAATATCTTTTGAGTGCAGAGTTCTTAACTCATAACTAACCAATCTAGTTTTTGCATTGTTACTCAAAACTAACTAGCACTACACTAATATTTAGAAGTAACAAAAAATCGATTTTTATTTTTGAAGCGAGTACCGTAAGTGATTGTAAAAAGTGTGGTTGAACAGTAAGATGTAGCCTTGGTTTCAAAATTTTTATGGTTCAATAGTTCTATGCCGACCTCATTTTATGGGATCAAGGCGTTGGCATTGTTATTGTATGATTGAAGAGTACTGCCACTATATTTGGAGAGTTTCCCCAGCAAAAATGAGAGAATCATGACCGTTGGACTTACAAGAACCAACAATATCAAGACATTATGGAGAAAAGCTAGCCAGTAGAATAGGACTCCAAGTAGGAATTCAGAACATGGCTTCTATTCACAAAATTACAAAACGCGGAATTAACTTTCTCTTGACATGTTGGAAATTTCGTTTATAATGTCCTGATTTAATAAATAATATTGGGTCTTATTTTTTGTGAATTTATAATTACTTGTGAGGCATTAATTTAAACGAAACAAAGTAAGAAGTCACTTGTAAAATATGAAAACTCATCATGGCCTGGACTCACAGCCAGTCTTGCTCAAACAACATTTTGCCTGGTTTTCAAAATTTGAGTACTCAAAACGTTAATGCTGTTCGAATTTTAACAACTCTGATTCGTTCTGGTGATAAATACGTTTTGAATCCACCTTTTGGTGTTTGTCAGATTTTTCATAAAACATAAGAAACTTTGCGTTACCCTAATCCCCTAAGGGGCTCAAGCAGTCCCACCTAGGAAGGGTTAGGGGGAGGGCCTGCATGCATGCAGCCTTGTCCTTGTAATTTCATATTTGTCATAGAAAGTGAAGCAAGTTGTTATCAAAAACCGTAACCTGATACCGTAGACATTGTCGAATCTTAGGATCTTATATTCTCTTGCCGATTAATACAACAATTCTAAATGAACTATAATGCTTATGTTTTGGCTTTCTTGACTTAGATGTCTTTTGGGTTAATATAATTTTTATCCATGGTTTTTGCAAACAAAAACCTTTTTCCAAATAGCAGAATCTGTTATTGACCTGATGATCGTTATTTTCAGCATTATATAATCTTAACTTCTGTGTAGTTAATTTTTCCTTCTTCGAACTTGCATCAAAAATGATCATTCTACCTCCACAGTAACTGGACGAGTCACCACTAAAGTCGATGTCTTCAGCTTTGGAGTAGTGTTGATGGAGTTGATCACGGGGAGGAAAGCTTTGGACGAGACGCAGCCTGAGGAAAGCATGCACCTCGTGACGTGGTTCAAGCGTATGCACAACAACAAGGAAACTTTCCGCAAAGCAATTGACTCCAGCGTTGACCTTGATGAAGAAACTCTCGCCAGCATCAGTACAGTCGCAGAATTGGCGGGTCACTGTTGCGCAAGGGAGCCGTACCAAAGGCCGGACATGGGCCATGTGGTCAATGTCTTGTCATCTTTAGTAGAGCTCTGGAAACCTACCGAATCCAACTTTGATGACTGTTATGGTATTGATCTTGAGATGTCTTTACCTCAGGCTTTAAAGAGATGGAAGGCTTCCGAAGGTACAAGTCAAGCGGAATCTTCATCGTCTTCCTTTGTTGATAACACTCAAACTAGTATGGTTGCTCGGCCTTATGGTTTTGCCGAGTCCTTCACTTCAGCTGACGGACGATGAGGTGCTAGTAAATGATGAAGAATATGATCACAAAGTTATGCTTTGTTCTGTTTTTCCATTACACCCTGAAATTGGGAGTGTATGGATTTGGAAAAACATTTGAGATGTGTATTGTTTGGTGTTATTTTCTTTGTTTTTCTTTAGATGTATATGCATTAGCCCTTTTGATCCTTCTTTTTTAATTAATTTCCTGTGGTTTTCATCTTGGGATGAATTCTTCTTGTAACTCATGGTTTGAGGTGAGACTATCATAGTATTCAATTTTAAGTCTTCTAAGATTGATCAAAATGTTGCTAATCCAGTTGCTAATGTGGATTACAACTGATTTCTTTGTGACTCCCCCTGTCATTATTCATTGGACCCACAATTGTTTTATTGAACACAAATTCTTGTGAGAGATGGTTTCTTTAAATGACCATCTTTGATTGGGTTGGTCCATAAAGAAAAATATAGAGTAAAGTAGATATTAAGCTTTAATAGAATAGGCTTAAGAGACATCTTTAAAAGAGACAGTCTTTCAGGAGATTGGTTGTTTATTGAAACTTTGCTCTGGTCAAACAACCAACTTTGAGAACTCTCATCCTCAGGTTTCAAAGAGGAATTTGGCAAGCAAGGATGAGAATTGTGAGACATGATGAGATTTGATTGAAAATTGATGGTTGAGAGTTTAAATTTTTTTTAGTATTGTTAATGTCTTTGTTTGGCAAGTAATGAGAATATGTTGTGTGTTAAAAAGGTAAGAATTATCTAAATTATTTATATTTTGTTTAGATTGATGGAATAGAGAAAATGATAGAAGTTTACAGGGCGTGTTTGAATAACATTATAAAAAAGAGAGATTTAGAATGGAGGATTAAAGTATCATAATAATTAAATTTCTCAGAACATAAAAAAATTTAAAAAAAAAATGCTATTTCTATTTCCTTTTCACCCTTTTCTTTTCTTCCTAAACAAATAAGAAATACTATATGTGCTATCTCCTTCTCTTTCTCTCTCTTTTCCTTTCCTTTTTTAATTTTTCTTTCCCACCTAATTGTTGTAAAACTAAAGTGTTAATAAAAAATATAAAAAAAAAAAAACACTTATAGTGTTTGACATAAGGAAATAAAATTTGTGACACTTTAAAATGAGACTTTTAAGATGAAACTTTAAAGCTAAAAAAGTCTAATCCATTTTCTATTTCAATTTCCTTTAGACAAATAAAAATTTAGACTTTTGTTAAGATAAAGTTTGATTTCCTTCCTCAAATCTCACATGACAACCCTATTTCTTCACTTCATAATTTCATTGACGACAAAATAATTTTTTTCATTTCATACTATATTTAAGTTTCATCACATAACACTCCACTCCTAAGACATTTTTATTGATATTTTTCCCTTCTCTGAGTCTCATCCCCTCATCTCTCCAAGTCTCTAAACAACAAATCATTCATTATATAGTTATTTCAAATTTCTATTCCAACCTTAAAACTCTCACTAGCCAAACACCCCACAAACCTACTACAAAAGACTTATGAGACTAATGCTTAGTATATTTAATATACCCATATTTTCTTTGTCTCGCAAGTTTGCTGGAAAGTGACATATTATAGCAAAACAAACAATCTTATTAAAATTACGATATACGATTCTAAAATTTTATGATTTAAAAATAAGCAAGTGATTTAAATCATAAGTAAAATTGTAAGTTGCTAGAATCTTATATATTCTAATAAAAATAAAATTTGTAGAGGTAGAAGTAGAATCATAACTCAATTCTACGATTTAAAGATTCGATTCTATATATTTATTCTTGATTTTTAAAACTTTTTCTTATATACCATCTTTCATTAATTTTTCTTACAATTTAACGATCCATCATCATAATTGTAAAAAGTAAATTTATTTACCAGTATGAAGATTTAAACTAATTACTAAATATTTTTCTATTTTATTCTTAAAAATGAGGTGAATGAAACTTTAAAAAATAAACTCAAACTTTTAAAGTGAATAATTATGACTAAATAGCAAATTTTAGTTTATGGTAGAATCTTACGATTCCATGATTCGATTCTACCAATTCTATTCTACAGGTTTGAATGATTCCAAGTAGAATCCTGATTTTAACAACTTTGGTAAAAAGAATGACATCGTTAAATACACATTCATTAAGAACCAAGACTCTATCTATTGGGGTAATCATAATTAGGGATGACAATGGGTCGGATCCGGCTTGAATTATACATACTCCGACTTTGCTCCGGATAATAGTCGAATTTTTTTTTCAGTCCACCTCCACTCGGAGTCGGATTATGCATACTCCAAGTTCACCCCGACTCGGACCTCCAACGGAGTCGGATGCAGAGTCGGATTTTTATCAAACTTTATCGTTGTGATATTGTACTAATGATTTTAAAGTATACAAAATTAACAAAATATATTTTTCAAACGCAATTTAACAAAAAAATATGTACTTTAAATTCAAGTTTAACAAGAAAAATAGTCCTACTATTACAATTTAACAAAATTTTCTCGCATTTTGATTTGGCGTATTTTATTTCTCTTGATCTGATTTGTCGTATTTTGATTGATTAATCTAAATAAAAATACAAAGTAGTTTTTCAAAATCGAAAATTACAATTAGTATGAGAGAGAGCTTGAATTAGTCACGTCTAGAGCTTTAAAGGAAATAAAATATTAGGGTAAAAGTCAAATTCAAAGTCAGATTTCCTTCAAAGTCGGAGTCGGGTCGGAGTGTCGGATTTTTAATAAGGTCCAACTCCGGTCCGTCTCTAACTCGGATTCAAAAGTCGGAGTCGGAGTCGAATAACTTTTTCCTCGGACTCGAATTGGATTATTTTCCTCGGATCGAGTCGGACTAGGGTCGGATTCGGACTGAATTGCCATCCCTAATCATAATATAATAATATACCTCATCCGTTCCAAAATACTTATAAAGGTTGACTTTTCATTTTCAATGTACTAATTCAATCTTTAATATTCTTAATTACGCATGCATAATAAAAAATTATAAAAAATGGTATTGATAATCTTTGCATTGAGACGAATCAAACAAGATTCCATTGACTATTTTCTAAATTATAGATTAAAAATCAATTACAAATTAAGGGTGATAAATAAATAATACAATAATTCAAATATTGCAAGTAATTTAAAACAGAAAAACTATATATATATATATATATATATATATATATATATATATATATGTATGTATATATATATGTGTATGTATATATATATGTGTATGTATATATATATGTGTATGTATATATATATATATATATATATATATATGATAGTTGAATTTGAATTCTAATTAGAATCAAATACTCAAATGTAATTTAGGAACAAAGAGAGTGGCAGTTTATGGGTCCAAGCAATAGCATAGGCCTTAGAACTTCAGTTGAGTAAAATATAGCAAAGCTGTATTGAATATGACATTCATGGTATACATCAAAGCAAGATCCTAATGAGTACTTGGTGGTAAGCTAAAGCCTCAACATGTAGGTTATGTGAGACTTCCACTTGTCTTCTATTCTAAGCATCAGCCTCCCTTAAGCAACATTAGATGCTGTCTAATTATGTCATTAAGATTCTACTTTAACATTATTATTATCAATTTAAAATTCCTCTCCTCCCCCTAACCACTCATTTGTTCGGTGGTATTATTATAAAAGTACTTCTTAATACTAGCTTATTAAAACTTACCTTAACTTTATTACTACCCTCCGTTTTCATATGATCTTCTTAACTAGAATTTACGAATTAGACTGTTAAACTTTAATTATGATTTCACATTGATTTATATAAAAAAAACATGTTCATATTAGATCTTAATAGATTCTCTCTCTCTGTATCTCTCTCTCTCTCACTCTCTCTCTCTATATATATATATATTAGAAGTTTTAAAAACTTACAATTGAAATTATTTAATTTTTAAGTTTGCATTGAAATCTACACAAAAGGTAAATGTGAAGAAAAAGTAAAAACAGAGAGTAGATTTAGAATTTGCTTTTGACTTAAAAGAAAATGTAACTATGGTTATACTTGTATGGGGTAAATATAAAAAGAAAATAAAATATATCTATAAAAATAAAAGTAATTAGAGATGAATTGAAAGAAAAAAAATAAGGCAAGAGAATACCATGGCGCAAATGAAATTAGAAATTATCATCCTTAATTTGGTGTTGGAGGGAAAATTTCCTCTTCGTTCCACCAAGGTAAATATTTAGTCCAATAATAAAGGGATTTTTTCCTTTGTTTTTTCATTCTTGTCACTTTACAACTAGTTTTGACTTTTAGAACGAATACTCTCTTAATTCTATATTTTTAATAATCTTGTTTTTAGTTTAATTTTATTATTCCCATTAATATTTACTCTCAATCTAACCATCACCTAATTACGAATTATTTTGTAAACTTAATAAATTCGATTTAGTACAGTTTTTCTAATAGTATAAAAATCGTTATTGAACTTCAATTACTAGTAGTGTTAATTTTATCTTCTATTTGAGATGGTGACACAATATTTTTCTCATCTCTTTGAATTAGTAAAAATTTTAAATATTATGTAACAAATTTAAAATTAAAAAAAAATTAAAAAAGATAGCTAGTTACATTGTTTATGCTTTATTTATGAGGTTTGAGTTAGAAGTGAGCAAAGACATGCTTTTACAACTCTCTAAACAAGTTGTTGCTTTGCTTTTATAGCTTGTCCTTTTCCATCTCCATCACCCTTGGTAGTTATCACAATCCGGTGCCTCCCATAGAATTGTGATGGCCTCACCCACTTGCATAATAAATTTATCTTTTTTAAACACAATAATTCTATACCTCATGTTTTAGTCTAACCGAGTATTAGATTTTTTGTACATCCTTTCTATTTAATTTAATTTTAATTTGTAGTTCATATCAAATGAGATAATAAAATGATTAAACGTGATTAAGAAAGTCAATAAATTTTTGAAAGAGATTAAATAAGATTAGTGGGGACCATTATCAACAAAAAAATAATGCCAAGTAAATGTGTCAATCCAAAATAAAAATTAGTTGCATTTTAATGGAAAAAAAAAAGTGGATATATTTATTGGAAAATGTCATTTTACTTAAAGTTGCTATATTTTTATTGAAAAACATAATCTTTAAAATCTCACATCTTTTCTGTATGATAATAAAAAGCTCACTTTTAGATTGATATGTACTACTATTAATATATCATTTATTCATTTAAAATACTTACGATTGCTTTGCCTATTAATATCATTTCTCGTGATCCTTTACTGATGCGAATACGTCATGCAATGACAAGAAATAGTTTGCATGTTGTCATTCAAGTTAAAAGATAATGACAAAAAATGATCAAAAGTATTAAAAGTGAATAGTTTGATTTTTATATTAATCGAAAGTGTGACTTTTAATATATGATTTTTCTATTTCAATTATTCTTTCTTCCACGTACTCAAATTAAACCTTGTATTCTTCTACCCTTTACTACTATAGATAACGTGTAAACATATCAAAATCTCTAAAAAACATCGATATACATATCTAAAATTATTAGAGTAAAAATTAGTATAAAAATACGTGCAATATACGAATTTAGAAATACAACATATATATTATAAAATAATTTTAAATAATGATACAACTATATATTATTTTCTATCAAATTTACCGTGTATATTACTTTTTTCATTTAATTGAACATATTAAATTCTAAGTTAGGTATATAGATTTACTATAATAAAATCATTCAAATACTTTACCTAATTTAGCTCCAATATGAAACAAAAAAAATATCAGATTGTAAATTAGGTAAATATTGTCAATGGAATCATCTATCATCCACTAAAAATAATTTCATATACTAACGCTCTTGAAAGATAACATTTTCCATTTCACATATTTTTGAAAGAGAGAGTCTTTTTGAGATACCATCTTTAATTGGGTCAACCCATTATATATTTTTTAAAATATTATAAGTATGCATTAAGAATGATTTGAGTAGACATCAAATATATTGAAAGTAGGCATTAAGGATACGTAAGTAGCATCAACGATAATATAAGTAGGCTTTAAGAATACGATAAGTAGGTATTAATCTTTTAATGGGTTGGGCTTGAAATACGTCTCTCAAGAGACTAGCTGTTGCCATTTTCAAACATTTTTATTACTATGCATGATACACAATAAATTTTTTAGGACCTTATTTTATATCTTTTTGCAATCTTGACCCTAACGGCCCGTTTGGTAGGTAATAATAAACGGTGGTAATTGGAATGAAAAACTAGTATAATTTTGGTTGAAAAATATCTAAATTACCTTATGATCATGTTTGTCCAACTTCAATCATCTCACTTT
This sequence comes from Amaranthus tricolor, assembly GCF_026212465.1. NCBI lineage: Eukaryota > Viridiplantae > Streptophyta > Magnoliopsida > Caryophyllales > Amaranthaceae > Amaranthus > Amaranthus tricolor. Next base: position 28,542,996 of record NC_080048.1, read on the forward strand.
CTTCATAAAATTAAAAATTTATAAACAAAATTTTTTTTTATGATCAAAGTTTCATTACTATTGGAATAATATGAAAATTTTGATGAAATTTTACACTAAAAATAATTCTCATTACCACCATTTAATACCACTAACCAAACGGACTGTAAAGGCAATAAAGAATTCTGATTTTGTCTAATGAAAAGTGCTTAAAATCAAAAAAAAAAAAAAAAAAAAGTGAGAAATATTTTCAAAAGTCAAAACATTATACCACAAACATTAAAGAAATTCATAACTCGTGAACCTATCATACCTCTTATAAAAATCTTCAGTCATATCCGATCCCATACAAAAACCTTGGGTTTTTTTTTTCTAGCTCGTGATTAAGAAATTACTAATAAAAAATATTTAGGAAGAATAAAGTTTCATCATAGAGTTATCAAAAATAAAAGTGACTAAACCAAAAACATAAAGAAATATGGGTCTGCAAAATTTAGTCAAACTAATCTCCAAGTAAAAATTTAACCATTTATTCAAAATTTTGATCGGTTGTTAGCCTCACAAATCAAAATTTATAATATCCTATATATTCCTAACTTAGCAGTATAGGAACTTAGGAAGTAGTGATCAAATCAAGTTTAAAGTAATAGCGATCCGTCAACACCCTCAACGGGTCGTCAAACTCTCAACATACATGTTTTTATTTATATTAAAATAAAAAATTTGATTTTTAATTGTTCACGTCTTATTGCTTACATTTTAACTTTGTGCCTTTAACCGATTTATGTTTTGTGTTTCCGGTCGATGAATCATGTAAAAAAACATACAAATAAAATTTAAGACCTAGTCGACTAGGCTTAGCCAATGAAGGGGTGTGAAAGAAGAGGGAGAGTTTCAAATAAGGGATATATTATATGGTATTGGTAGCAACATATTTTTATGAAACGATAGTGTTAGCAAATCTTAAAAAAATTCTAAAAAAATAACATTGTAATGTTGTACTTAAAACTACAGTAGTATTAATAGACTAAATGTTTAATTGTCCGTTAAGTTGTAAAATATCTTATTTATCCTTATCTTCTTTACTTAAAGTTACAGTAGATTTTATAATTAAGATTTGCTACCACTGGCGTTTAATAAAAGTATGTTGCTTGCTACCATGTAGATAATTCCTAATATATTTCATAACTTAACGACTAATTAAATGTTTTTAGCCCATTAATTTTATTATAGCTTTAAGTATAGCATTACAATGCTATTTTGTGAAATTGTTTTTGATTTACTACCACAAGCGTTTTATAAAAGTATATTACTACCATATAAAATATCCTTTAAAATAATTTGTCACATATGATTAATTGGGGATGGGGAATTGAAGGGGCATAATTTTTTTCTTTAATATCATATTCATCTTTTTGGAAACAAAGAGGAATTTTTTTAAAATTTAATAACGCTTTTGCGATATTTTTTATCATCGTATGAATGTTGAATTCATTTGGATTATGGGATGAATGTTGGACTCGGTTATGTGTGTGACATTTTTTAGATAGAAAATTATTTCTTATCGAATAATTAAATTAGCCTTTAGATATATACATTTTTTTTTTTCATTCCTTTATTTAAGTAGTTAATTATTATTATTATTATTATTATTATTATTATTATTATTATTATTATTATTTTTATTATTATTAAAATAAATCAAAGTTAATGTGTAGTAGGAGCGACACTCTCGATACATAATTAACACTAATAATTATACTTAAGATAAATAATGCGAAATTGTAAAACGCCGAACTGCTAAAAACCATTTAAACTAAAACCATTCAAAACATAAGTTAAAAAAATCTTACAACTGAGAAAATAAAACCATAAGGTTTGCTTAAATACAATAGAAAAATATAAGTACAATATAGTCATCAAAGTCATCAAGTAAAATCAATGTAGCTAAGTCCTCGATAGAATAATTAAAGTTGCGGCCTGGATCAAAACCTGAGCTAAATTTTCCTGCAAAATACTGTCATCCATAATACAGATGACAGCCGATTGTCAGCGATAAAGCCAAGTATAATTTCCTCAACAAGCTTATGATGTGATAGTTAAATCATGCTTACAAAATAATCATTAAGCACAATATAAAATGTTATTACTCATTATTGACCTTTACAGCCATTAAGTTACATTCTCAATATTTGCAGAAGTTCATTACTGCTACTAAATACTTGGTAACCTTAATGCTTATTTAATCAAGTTCAATTAAGCCTCATAACTTTACTATCATAGCACATCACAAAATCACAACAACAATGACAACTGATATATGTAAGGGTCTGGTTAGGTGAGAACTGTAGTCCTAAACCCTAATTGTGGTGGGAATCGTCACTCCTCTCAATATTGTTATGCTCGAGACTTCACAGGATGAGTTTTTCTCGGACCCTCTGTCTGACATCGCATTTTACGTGCCGGCTAATACGGACGCCGGGAGTTTACACGTCGGTCTATGGTTCGACGTTACCTTACTATTAGAGTCATACAATCAATATCATGCAATATCAAACAAGACTCTAAACCGAAATAGTTTACATTCTTATAAGTCAAACTTCCATTAGTCAAAATTTTGACAATTCTACCCTTTTAATAGAAACAACTTACTAGTATCTAATAAATTAATATTAATTAAATAATAAGCTTTCGTAGCTATACTAAGATTCTTGAGGTTAAACTAAGTTATAATTATGTCATAAATAATCATAAAAGTCAAGGGTAATATTTCTAAGTACTTAATAACGTATTTTATCAAATAACCAAATAAAATAGTAAAACTAATCTATCATAACTATGAAAAATAATCCGACAAGTTATTAAGGGTCCAAAATCTAAATGAAATGAGTTTTCAAGAAAAACAAAGCTAAGCATTTCAACATATTAGTTTGACTATTTTACCGATAAACCGATTAATAATACTTTTAGATTACTTGAGTCCAAAATAAAAATTTTATCAAAACACCAAGATGATATGGAATCATTTTAAAGTGATAAGTTTATTTAACTAATAAAATTCATGATTATTATTTTAAATAACTAGTACAATCATTTTAGCCATAAATCGATATAAATATAAAAAAAATAATTAAAGTTCATAGGGTCCACGACAATTTGCCTTAGGTTCATCATGAGATTTAACATGTTATAGGAGTATGCCAAAAAGTTACAAGTTAAGAAGAGCCTATTCAATATTTATTTCTTAATTAACTTTTTTTTTTCTTCAAATTTATTAATAAACTTTTAACTTATTTTAAACTAAAGTAATACATTTTCTTAGCTATTTTTCATAATTAAGAAATTATTCAACACCTCTTCCTATTAGAACAATATTTTTAAACGAAAATTCAATTAAACGTTATTTTAATGAAGTAAAACTCAAGGAACATATCTAAATGATATCCTAACTTTTAGCTTTTATAAAGTACTTATAAAATACTCTTTTAAAATTCCTAGTTCACATTAAGTTTATCTACCAAGATTATATCACAAAAACATTACTAGATATTATTTTTAAGTATTTTCTCAATGCAAAAGTTCATAAAGTTAACATACATGAAACTTAAAATAATATTTCACATAAAAAAAATTCATATGTATCTACATTATCATATTAATCAAGAATTTCCATATTTATAACTGTTTTTTTAGAGTGTCCCAAAAGTATTGTTGTTTTGACGAAAATATCACTAAACTAGATATGACTTAAATATATCCATGTAAAGTTTAAATGATTAAAATAAAATCATGTTGATCATGCTTTTTATATTATCAAGTAACGATAAGTTAAGTGTGCTTGGTGGGGAGAAATCTTAGGATGGGTGACTTCCTGGGAAGTATTCCCGGGCGCGCACGAGTGAGGCCAAAGTGCGCTGGAAAGTCTTGTGTTGGTCTGTAAGGCCAGTCTATAGTCTTCATGAGTAGTCACCGGCGGTACGAGGGGCCGTGATGTTACAGTATGGCTGGGGTTTTAAATATTAATTACTCCTCACATTTTCTCCTTTAGTGTATCCCTCTTACTCATTCTTTCTCTACCTCTCTCCACTCTATTCTTCTCCCTTAAACCCTTGAGCTCTCCCTCAAAACAGTCAACCACCACCACAACCTCTAGACCGACCACCAGATTGGCCGCCAGCAGCAACCCTCCCCCACGCGGCTCTCATCTCTCTCCTCCATTTTTGTAAGATTTTTCATCCTTATTTTAATTAGTGCTTTTAATCTTTAGTGTTTTGGGTAAATTTATGAATCTTAGTTTAAGTAGTTTATATCTTAATAGAATTTGTAATACGTAAGTGTTAGAAGTGAGATTTGAAAATGGATAAGTTAGGGTTTGTGTTGGGGATTAAATTGAAGGTAGTATGTATTACTTTTATGTATTTTGGTGATTTTGTGATAAATTTATAGAAGCCTTTGATAAGTGTTATTTTCGATTAATAATGGTGGTTTTGATGATTATAAATAGTTAGGATTGATGGTCACTTTTAATAGTTAAATATAAATTAATTATGCAAATGGTGGTGAGTGTGATTATTGTTGTTGGTTTAATGGTGATAAAATTACTAATAAAGAACTAGTGATAAAATTACTAATAAGAAGTAGTGATAAAATTTACTAATAAAGAATTATTGATAATATTACTACTAAAGAACTATTGTATAAAATTCCTAATAAAGAATTATTATATCATGTGTCGCTAGAGGTGATTAAGTGTCGTCATTGTAATTTTGAAAACATGGTTGAGGTTTAATTGATGTAGTTAGTATGCAATTGTCGCCAAACTAATTTCTTGTTATAGTTATGAGATGCCTAAGCTACTAATTGCTTTGTTCTCTTGCTTTGTCACTTCAAAACCTTGAGGAATGTAACAAATATGCTTGAAAATCATTATCACCTTGAGTTGAATCATTGAAGTCATGTGTAATACACTACATTATACGATTTAAGACTACATAGTCTTGTTTTATTGCAAAAGTGTATAAATTGAATCTTTTCACCTTGAACATGCCTTGTACAATGTAATGAAAACTTATGTTATAGTTGGATTGAGTGATGGCATTGTTTGTGAGTAAACATGTTGTGTGTATGATTAGATTGCATATTCATATGAGTTGTGGCTTGTAAGGATCATATTAGGGTACTTCGTAGAGCAAGTAGCTCTTAAATGAAGTCAAGTAGACTTACTAGTCTTACTTTAAACGTGTATAGGTGCCCGGTTCATAAGAGGGGCATAAAAACCTCTTTCGGAGTGATTCTTTGCATTTAAATTGTTTATGTTTTTGGTTTAAGGCACATGCCCTCTTTTTGATGTAATTCGTTCTGCTGCAAAGGTTTAGTTCGTACGACCTTTCATATTTTGTTACTTTAGTTTGAATGACTTGTAAAGTTTGGTAATGTTTTTGAAAACCTAAGTGTTTACATGGAAACCACGATCCATGCTTAGCATGTCGACAAAGGATTTGGCGATGATCATTCCGCCGTGATTTTTATTACAAGGTTGTTGAAATTTACGCACAATTTAGCTTGGGTGTAACACCTTTAGTTAAATCAATCAAAAATTAACCCTTTTCTTTTTTCTTTCTATATTTTATTTTTTATGTAATACCCGAATTATCTCTATTCTCTTGCGGTTCTGATTTTGTTTAGAGGGTCGAAAATTCAGGAGTGTTATAATTAAATTGAAGCAAATAAAAATCAAAAATTGTAATTCAAAAAAAATTAAAATAGTAACTCACTTTTTAAATCATACATAACTTCTTGTTGAATAAACCTTAGCAAAAAACCTAAATGCTTGTGAACAAAATCAAGCTTTTATTTAAGAATTCAAATTTCATTCTTCAACATCACTTTTGCTGCTATGATTTTTTTATATGTTTGAAATTCTAATTAGGTTTGCGGTTATTTAGTTGAAAATTTTGTTTAGTTTAAACCGGATTTTGACTAAAAATAAACACCTAATTAATTTTTTGGCTTGTTTTTATGATAGGAAATACTAATTGCAAATCAAAATTTCACCCAACGACCTTCAAAGTTATATCAAATAATTATTATATACTCCTTCTATTTTCAAATATTTTTTCTATTTGGAATAATCCACCTTAAGTAGAGAGATATGATTAATCTTTTTGACATATTTTTGCATCTGAGGTTTTTGTTAGATTTTTCTTAATGTATATTTTTTAATTATGTATTTTTAAAAATTTTTTAGTATGTGTATTTAAAAAAATTAAATTTTAAAATTTATTTTAAAAACTCTGTAAAAAATAAAGGATAATAAAAAAAAAGGATGTATCATTTACAGAGATTGTGTAAAAGTAATTATTTGATCTCTATCAGTATTTATCTAATACTTATTGTTAATTGTATAACATAAATATGTTCTTTAATCATTAAATTAATTTTAATTTAAAAAGAAAAAAATAAACCCGATTTATCAACCTTTTGTGGATTAAAAAATTCCGACAAATTTTGATACTAGTACCAGCTATTCTGTCACGTGAGACTTAAACCTAACTTACACGTGCCAGTTAAGACAATGTAAACACGTGGTCCAATCGCATTGCTGAAACTGATCATATCTAACTACTCATCTCTCTACCACGAATTCAGATCCCCTTAAAATAATTTTTTGATTACCTTGCCACGTGTCTACTTTGTATTAATTGTTTTAAAAATTACCATAAGTAAATAAATTAAAATTTCGAATTTGTTCTTTTTTTTAAGTGAAGAAAATATTCAAGATTGCTCTCTCATCTCTCTTCAGCTACTTGGTGTGCAGTCTGGAACTTCCTAGAAGAGTTTAATTTAATAATAATAATATATTATTAATTATCTCTGGAATTTTTTTTTGTAAAATCTAAATCGAGTATTTTTTTCTCAAGCAGTTGATAAAGTTATTGTATTCAAAGCCATACAGGCAGTAATTGCAGGTAAGTTTTATGTTTTTTTTTAATGATAGTGATAGAATTTTTTTGGGGGTTTTTGAAGCAAATTTGTGGGGGTGTATTTGATATTTATATTTGTTGAAGATTAAAGTTAAATTTTATAGTTTTCTTGCTTGTAGTGCCAAATAATTTAATTGATTTTGTTGTGAAAGAAAAAATTAATTGTTGATTTTTCTCTGTGTTTTTTTAGGTATGTGATTGTATTTTGTAACATTTACTATTTATTGATTCAGAATTTTGTTGATTAATCTTGTTTTGTACTTTCTGGGTGAATTGAAAAATAAAAGAAATCATGAAATGAAGTTAATGAAGTCAATTGCAATTTGTATTAACTGGGTTTGTTGAAAAGTAGAAAGAAAATGAAAAAATTTGAGGTTTTATGAATTGATATAATTTCATTTTAGTTAGGAAATTGATTCACTTTGTACTGAGCTGATAAGCTTTTCTATTTCTTAATCGTGCAGCAAAACTTCTGTAGTTGTAACATGTCGATTTGGGCAATTTATGTTCTGCAAACTGGATAGAGTTTATTTAAGGGATGTCAGATTCGCGGATTTACGAGGTAGTCAATGATTTTATCCTGTATAAAATTTGCTTTTGAAATGTGCTGTCATTGGCTACACTATTGGGAGTTGAATCAATCAATGTTATTCTGTGTCAACTGTCTTTCTTATGTGATAATTCTGATAGAATTGGTTACACTCGAGAGTCAAGTCGAGTCATCGAATGTGTAGCTCCCTTTTTTAAACTCAAACTATACAGATGTCCATATTGAGAAGGAATGTTTTGCAGATTTATTAGTTTTATCATTGGTCTATCTTTATCACACATCTGTGTGTGATTCTTTGATTGAATTTGCAAGTCAATAGTGGATGCCATACTGCGCATCAAGTCCGTGCTGTCTTTAGACGTGTTTTAAACTGTAGGTTGCCTGTTGATTGCATTGTTCTTACAGTTATATATGGGCGGAGTCTCGTAAAGAGTGTTCTATATTTCTGAATGTTTAGCTGTTTAACAGCTGGTTTGCTTAATATAGGTTTAGAATTAGGATTTTTCTCTTTGTATTGCAAGGGAGACATACTATACTTCTTTGAGAATATTGGGGCCAAATTTTTCAAGAGTTGCAGTCGCATTAGACTCTAACTATAATGTTTCCAATCTTTTGAAAACACTTTGCACCATGCAATGGTAAATAAATACCCTTTGTGCCATGAAATGTTGAAGGTAATGTTTCACGGTTACGACACATTTTATGTGAATGCAAACTTCTATTATATAACTCATTTGAACTCTTTTAATAGTTGAATAAAATAAAAGATCTTAGAGCTAGCTATTATTTTACAATGCAACATCAGATTTTTCTATCTCTTAAGCATGTGAAGTCCAAACTTTTTTTGTTTTTGCGTGTCCTTTAACTTTGTCCAACTTGCATAAATTATTTCACTATATATTGCATCAATATACACTCCCTTCTATTCAACCTATGTGTCTTATTTAGTTTAGAACACTTGCCTGTGCGCTGAATCGAACATTAATATCTTAATTATTATTAAATTTTGATTTAAATAATCTACACTAAGACGAATTTAATAAGATTCTTCTTGATAAACTTTAAATTATAGATTAAGAATAAAATATAATTAAGAGTGCTTGATAAATAGTGCCACAAAATGGGACAGGAGCTGAATACGAGGGAGTTTAGTTTTTCATTGTGTTTGAGCATTATCTTTTGTAAACCAACAAAAATCTGTGCTAGATTATTGTGCTTGGAATAGGTTAAAAATATTAAAGTATTAAGCTACTAGTCTTTTAGTTACTAATATTAGTAATAAAGTTAGCTTTTAAAATGTGGGCGGTAAAATGGAGAACTTCAACTCGAATATAATGGAAACGAGGTGTGCCCTTAAAACTTACGAGTAAGTTATATCAAATTATTAATAGACCAACACTAGTATGTGTTTCTAAATATTGGGTTTTTAGGTGAGATTGCCGTTAGAAGATAGGGGTAGTAAAATGAGAATGCTTAACTAAATGAGTGGGTATATTTTGAAGGATAGAATTCTAAAGAAATGTATAAGAAAAGGTTTACACATCACAAATATTGAAGTCAAGATGAAGAAGAGATTCGTTTAAGGTGGATTGAAAGTTCAAACTTGGGGGATTTAAAAAGAAGATCAAAGATGACATGAAGGACAAGAATAAAAAATGAATGGAGAATTAGAATTCATGTAGATGACCATTGACTATGGATATTTATTTATTGGCTCTTGCGGCGAGCCTCATCTTATCTTTTGGTATTGAAGCATTGAATTGTTTTTTGTTGTAATCATTGACATCTTCATTGCTATGACTATCATTTTGTAGCTTTCATACAAACTCATTTTATTTGCATTTAGAGAACTGCAAAGTATTTGCGTAATCTTTTGGAGATTTTTCCCCGCGATTTTTGAACAAATGTGGTATAAAATTTACGCTTGAAAGATAACCTCTTTTCATGCAGAGTGGTGTGCTCTCGATGAAGATGTTATGACTAATAATTTGTCGGTATTATAGTAGTCTTGTTTGAAGTAAAGGAAACTTAAACTGCACTCTATAATTGTAGTGGCCTACTTTTCAAGAATTTCTTTGTGCAACTGATCTATTTATATTTTCATTGTCAAGTGCCCATTAAAATTTCATGTAGAGCATACTTGGTTTTTTCGATGCATACTATGTTTTTTATTTGGCTATCTCTTAACTCATATTTATATTCTTGTGCGGCAATGGTTACTCGAATTTTTTTTTTCTATTGCGACTAAATTAGACTCGTAGTTTCAGGCAACAATTGTGTTATTCACTCGACAGATTTAGGCTTCTGCTGAGGACTAAAGTTGTAGTTTCTCTTCATGTGGTGTACCTATTGATGAGACTTGGTGGTAGCAGAGAAAAGACTCCCATCGTTTCATAGTTTTATGATGATTTTGGTTGTTCTTGACTAGAAATAGGAAAGTAGATGCGTTGATAAGGCTCGTGCTCTTTCTGTACTTCCAGCATTGAAGTAATTTGTAAATAGGAAAGTTGTTGCAAAATGTAGCTTTATCTTCTGCATAATCCGATAATTCTGATGATGGAGCTCCAAAAGGGCGAATTAGTGATATTATTTCATATAAAAATAAGTAAATATAGTGTTTCTGTGGACCTTTCTCATCCTTTCTTCTCAAATACTGCTTTGTGATATGGTTGTGTTCTCCAGATTGCTTTCTTATTTTCCTATCATAGGTGGTCATATAGGACTTTTAATGCAATTGCAGCTTTTTGTGTGTGTGTGTGGGTGTGTGTGGAGAGGAGGGGGGAAGGGGACGGATTTGGGGAATGTGATCAGGTTGTGTTACTGGATAGCGTAAAAAATATAACTTGTTGTCGATGGTAACTGTAGTGAGTGTCTTGACATCATCAACTGTTAAGCCTTGTATAAATCCCCTTTGTTTTTTTGGAGTCTACATAAATCTAACTTCACTGGTAGTCTTGAACGTAACTAATATGTTGATTTTCTTTCAATGCTGCAGTTAGAAGATATAGTGTGGGAATTTTGTGACAATGATGACCATATAGTTCCTCACACAAGGAGCAAGAAGAGTGGGATTTCTGTTCGGGGTGACTGCAATAAGAGACCACAATTAGAGCAAAAAAGTGCTGAAGGTTATGCTGACAACAGAAGCGCCTCATATAACATTCTGCGTGGACAGGAGGGAACTATCTTTAACATTGTGAAAAAAGAAAAGAATAAAATGTTAGAGAAGAGAGGAGGCTTTTCTGATTCACTTGACGGAGATTTAAATGAAAAAAATTCATGTTCTGCATCTGAAGAAGATAGGACGTTTGAGCACTGCATGAGAAATAGCAATATAGATCCCATAAGTGATAGTTTATGTGCTGATGATCCTATGCTCGATCGGGTAGCTTCTGAGGACAACTTGTACCAATATCAGCTAAATAATGCAACTCCAACTGAAAGTGATCTTGCTATTTATTGTAATAATCTTGATGACAAAGAAAGCAATGATCTGCTGTACTATGGATGGAATGATATAGAGAATTTTGAAGATGTCGACAGGATGTTTAGGTAGAGGACATGATCCTGTTTGTGCTTTATCTTTTTGCATACTCTTTCAAAGATAATTTAGTCAATTATGAATTTCTGTGCAGAAGCTGTGATTCGACTTTCGGTCTAGATATGGATAATAGTAATGAAATGGGCTGGTTTTCATCTTCACATGCAATTGAAGGATCCGATGATACAAAACTTAGCTTTGACACTTCCGGATGTGGTACAAGTGGCCTAGAAAGTGCTACTGAACAAGAAATTTATGGGCTGAACAATGTTTTGGCAACTGATGAAAGTGAAAAGAAGGAAAATTCACAGAACTTGACTGCAAATGGAAATTCTACGGTCATAAACTCCTCTTATGTGAATGGATCTAGGACTTCTGGCATCGATTGCAACTCACAGGTCAGAGGCCTTTCTAATTCAGATTTGATATTTTATATTTTTCTTGACATAGATTTAATGTCATGTATTCTTAAAGATATCTACAAAGAAGTAAACTTATATCCATCAGTTGTAAATAAGTAAAATTATTGAAAAGAATCTGGTGGTTCATTTTGTGACTGCTCAGTGAACCTCCAATGGTAGATTGAATATCTATTTCTTGGTTCATTGGAGCCTATGTGGTCATGAGCTGACACCTGGATGGGCGTGGTGCTGAATTTTTGAATTTCCTGGAACTTTGTCTTGTTTCTGGGTTAAATTTTAATACTTCCCTGAAACTTCTGTTTTTGTTCTGAATGAATTTTGTTAAAATGTCAATAATAGAAAAAATTCTCTCTGTATTTATGACAGCAGGCTGCTGAAATCAAACTAACCTTGAATTTTATTGCAACTAAATGTGCATAATAAAATCTTCCTATTCAAAACCTTCAGCGATTAGTATTCTCGAGTTCCGCATAGTTTTTGATGGACTTGGACATCAATTATGTTACTGGATTTGGCGATAACCTATAAAAGACCGTGTTAATTTGATTCATGGATGAATTAGGATAAAATTTATGTATGGGATGTACATTTTGTTGAAATATAATTGCACATATTACACTGAATATGTTCTGGCTTTGTTCATGTTCCTTGTGTTACTTAAAATCAGTGTTGTGGGTTCGTACAGATTTTCCCTGTGGAAGAGATTTTATTGTTGTTTGTTTGCTTTGTAATGTGTGTGATATTGTTAATTTACAACCTCAAGTACATATTTCATTCTCTTTTGTGACTAGGGATTGTTTCTTATGTATCATTTCATTATATGGCAGATCCTTTCACATGTCAGCAAACCAAAAAACCAGAAAACATCAGAAGGAAAAAGAAAAGAGCACCCAACAGACAGTGGTGCCTCTTTAGTTCATTTTGACGATGTAAAACAAGCAGTAAAATCCAACCAGTCACTCAATTTCCAATGCAGTTTCTCATCTGAAAATCAACAGCAGGCGACTTCTCTTGGCAATAGTGTACGGATGTCGAATCTGTTGGTAAATTCTAATAATGGTCTTTCTTCTAATCAAGTTTTACCAAGCTTGGCATCATCTATTAATAAGTCTGAAGACAGTGGTATTCCATCGATATCTCTGAAGGATAGTTCATATGCATCTGGTAAAATACAATCTTTAGATAGCGCGCATGAGTGTTCGATTAAGAATCCTTCTGTTACAAGGAACACGGAAATGGACAGGCACCATCAACGTAGAGTGTCGGGAAATCCTGACAAAAGCAAGTTCATGGTTCCAACAGTTGATACTGATCCACTTTGTCCTCAGAAGTTTTCTGATTTTGGCAATGAAGTCGAAGGACAGAGTGAATTTGATGGTGATATTGACATTGCAACTGAGCTCGACTCATCTAATATACAGGAAAGTTCTTGCATTAGCACAGTTTTGGATGAAGTCTCAATTGATGCAAGTAGTTTTCAACAACTGCAAGATGTCATGGAGAAGGTATAGTGCTCCAACTTAGTAAGTATTTCACATGAACTTCTGTCTAGAAAATCGAATCCTCTGTCAATAGGCAAACGATGCCATCCTTGTGTTTCCTGTTTAAACACAGAAAGTAATCTATTTTTGGTCTTTTTCTTGTTGGTTGAATGTGGAACTAAAAGTTCGGTTAGAGTCCCTGCGTTTCTCTGTCGGTTTACTCATTTATATTAACTATAGTCTATTTGAAGAGCTGTTCTGACTTCCTCTGTTCTGTTTTTATTGCATCATTTCTCCTGAGAAGCTCGCACATCTTTGAGATAAATGTTGCAATTAAAATAACTACCCTAAAGTTCAGCCTGAAAACTTATGATAAAAATGTGTCATTTCTTTATATGACTAATCTTGTAATGCTTAGGGAAATTCTGAATTGAATCGATCTATGATTTCCAGCTAGATATAAGGACGAAATTGTGCATAAGGGACAGTCTTTATCGGCTGGCTAGGAGTGCTGAGCGGAGGCATCAATGTGTTGATCCGTCTAGCAGCGACAAAGATGACAAAGCTACAAGTGGAGCTTTGCTATCTGAGGCAACGAACAAGTATGCATTTTCTGATCCTGATATTTTCTTTGTGTGCTGATGTGTTTGGCCTCGTAGTTATCTGTCTTTCTATAAGTCTAATGGAAAATGTATTCCATTTGTTTGCAAGTTATGGGTACTTGAAAACTTTTTATGTCTTAGAAAAAGTCATTTTTCTACGTTAGTAATGGGCTATGATTGGATTTTTTGAAATGTCCTATTCAAATTGAGATGTGGGTAATGTGGAAATGGGGCGGTATTAGGGAGTATTTTAGTGAATTTATATTTATAATTATGGTGGGAAAGGAGTATGTGATCATTATTTTTAGTAGGGAGTGTTCTTAAAGGCTTCTTCGACTTACTCTTACAAACCTTCCTGTCAAACATTTGAAATGGAACATCACTCATCCCACTACTCAATGAAATCTTAGCTCGGGTATTTGTTGGCTAACATCATTCATTCCACCCCACTTGGAACTTAGCTCAAGTGTTTAGTTGCTTGATCCGAGTAAACTGCAAATTTAGTATTTGTAACCTCGGATCATTTATGTATTTGTAACCTCGGATTATCTTCATGTTTGTTGACAGATGCGCAGGGTTTATGGATATGGAAACTGATACTAATCCCATTGATCGGTCAATAGCGCACTTGTTGTTCCATAGGCCATTGGACCCTTCTGCAAATCCTTCCACAACAGCTACATTAGAAATTTTACCTGCAAAGCTCCACACTGTGGTATGCGTTTTCTCTGTTCGTTTTGTTCATTTTTCCTTCTATACTGTTATATTAGCAACACTTTCTTAATAGTTCTTGGTTTGTGGAAAGCTTAAGATGAATTTTAGTTCTCAGTGGCATGCGTATATTTCATTATTTTGGGAAATATTTTCGAAAAAACCTTTTTAATTAAGTTATTTTCAAATAACTATTTTATAAATTTTACTTTTAAATAAACACTTACATAATTATTCTCCTTTGAATATACCATCATTTGATGTCTGATGATACTTTTGAATTTTGACTATCTATTCATAATTATATCACCATGTGATCTCCTAAAAATAAGTTTCATCCCTTGTTCTTTTCCTTTGTTTCCACCATGAATCGCCAGTCGAACTTCACACATGTCGTTCAATATGGGGGTGCATTGAAATGGAAATGGTTTTGTATGGTTGTTTTTGAAAAAAGAAAATTTTGAAGTGGGTTTTTGAGAAAAAAAAATCATAAAACTTCTATTGTTTTTTTTTTTTTTTTTTTTTTTTTTTTTTGAAGACTTCATATAAACTATATTGTCTGGGGCTATACTCCTAGATTGTATTAGTCTTTTTTATCGTCACAACAATACTGCGAAAGTCTTTCTTCGTATAACTGAATTATATTGTATAAAAAGAGTTTATTTAAAAAAAGAGAACTATTTTTGTTGATCATGGTAGATTTTTATTATGTCACTAGATTATTGAATCCTTAGACTATCTCTTTGACTAGGATCCGGCGCGCAATCATAGTTCGTTGATAGCTGAGAAACCAGCTTGTCAAGAAGAGACTATTCCAGCTAATGGTGAAGCTACAAAGCACTGATTCTGACAATCGACGTGCGAACAATTCATTTACATTGTCCATCATAGATTCCATGCTTTATTCTCTTCTACTGCAACTGGCTTTGGCCCTCGAAGCTTGGCATGAAGCCCTGCCCTGTATTTCTTCATGGTCAGTTATATTGACCCTTGTAACTTCTCTCTTGTCTCATTTCATGTACGTACTTACAATACCAGTTTGTATACTGCTAGATTTACGGTAGGATGAGTCGAGTTCATTTGCCGGTTTTTAGATAATATCTACTGCTTTATCTACTAACTATCGCCTTACTACTCACCGTTTAGACCATTTCTTACTGCTGTATAAATCTGCTGTTGTAAAATTTATTTTCTAAATCTGTAGTAGAGTATTAGCATCAACTCTGCCTGCATTTGTATATCTATGCTGTGTCATGCAGTGCTTGATGAGTGCGTCTGCAAGAACGATGATGATTAATTGATCGGGTTAACAGGTGACAAGCTCACACGAGCACACGCAATAAAATCTGATTTCACAGAACTTTGCTAGCTGAAATTCCAGTGATGCAGAAAGAGAGTATCATGAAGGAAGAAGCTGCGAAGCACAGGAGTGTAAATTCACAGTTTTCAGGCAGACCACTAGTTTTCTCTGGATAAGAGAATATGTCAGGATTGTAATCTGTGATACGTAACGCATCTGTTCAATGGGACGGTTGAGGCGGGGTTTGACCCTTTGAATATTTATCAGGCTTGACCCTTTTAGACTGGGCTGGCTCATGGGTACTTAGTGAGGCCCGTCCCGATGAACGTCACTAATCTGGTGGTAGAACTGATTTGATTGGCCTATGGCTTGTTATAGCTGCATTTTGGTGTGCTAAATTATGTGCTGCTCTGTTGTGAAAGAACTTCCTCTGGCTCATTACAATGTGCGGCGATGAATATATTTAACTTTAGGCTGATTTCTATTCATTTTTGTTGAAAGTTGCGACATTTTGTTTTGTTTATTGTTTTTTAGTTAGTTTGTTAGTTATCTTTTTGGTTGGCTATATATTTAAAAAATCTATTTGGTAGATAGCATTTCAGTTAGTCGAATAAATGATTTTTAAACTCAAAATGAATAAACTCGTTGGGTGGTTTTTTATTAGTTTTTGGTTGTTTGCCTACACCTCATATAATAAACACATTAATTTTTTTTTGCAAGTTTTGTATGAGACTACCTTACATGAGATCAAGCTAATAGAATCAGTTTTCTAATTAGTGATTGCTTTAACTGCTCACTTTTAAGATCGTAAGTGATTAGTATATGTTATAAGTGATCACTTTTAGGTTATAATTGGTCATTTTAATATTCTAGAGCTTTTTGCCAGCTACAATTTTAGAGTTTAGGTTTTTTACAAACAAGAACCTCAAACTTTTTTTTTTTTTTTTTTTTACAAACAATTGCTTCATATTTGTGAAGATGACAACGATACAACTACTTTGTTGGCAATGACACAATACAGCCTCAAGGTGTTTTGGATCTTTGAGAGCATACAATGAGCATAGCAATAATGAAGCTTTGATGGCAATATGTGTTGAATTAAGTGCAGCCCGAAGATGAGGCATCGATGATATAGTAAGGAAGGCAAGTAAAATTTGAATAGAAGTGTTCATTTAGGTGATTGGGTCGGTTTTGGAGGGGTATTATTCAGTTCGGTTGAATTTGGGATCGGTTATTTTTCGGATGCATGTTACAACGGGTCGCACTAGGGTCGGGTTAGTTAGTCACGGTTCGGTTGAAGATTAGTTATTCGAGCTATCGGATTTGCATTGGTTCGATGTCTGTTGAAGTTTGAGTCGAGTTCCATCGATCTCTGGTTGTCATCGGTTAATAATTAGTTCGGTTTTATCGGGTACATATCGGGTCTAAGTATTTTTTTTCAAGTTGAATTCGGCTACGAGTTGCTAATTACTATCGATCAAGTCAATGTAACATAAAAAAAAAAAAGAAAAGGAAAAAAAGTTAACAGTTTTGGATTATTTTGGAGGGAAAAAATTAAAAAAGGTTATGGTTGTAAGATGCTCAATAACACGAAGGGTAATATTGATAATCGAAAAAACTTAAGGGTACCATTGATAATTTTCCTAAAATTTAATTTATGAAAAATATTTATCACTTTATTTGATTAACTAAATTGAATATGAGTTGATCATACTTCTATATTAAAAATTGGTTTAGCTTTACAACAATTCGATTAAAAACTAGTTCGGGTTGAGTCGGTTTTAGCCGGATCGAGTTCGGTTTCAAGCATGATTCGGGTCGGATATGACTCGATTCGGTCGCTATTAGGTTCGGTTAATCCCGTTTAACAGTTATATGTTGGTTATAAAAATCGGTTGCAGTTTGAGTTCAGTTTTCCTATTTTCGATTCGGGTAATGTCGGTTTGGTAAGCCTAAAAAGAAACACATTTTCGGGTCGGATAACTTTTTGTTTGGGGTTGGATTTTCGGGTCGGGTCACATTTGAACAACTCTACATTTGAATAAGATAAGTGACATTTGAACCAAGCTTGTATAATCCAACTAGGATTAATGATTGTTTACCAAAAGCACTGTCTGAGTGGAGATTTTTGAATAACATGGCCGGCGTTTGAGCCAAGTTGACTAATCCGGTTATGATTAATGCACTATTGGAAAAAAAAATCATCTCTTGCGGTTTTTAGGGTCATATATTAAAATATTAACGAACTATTTGGTAGTCGGTATTACATGGTGTTTGTTGGAATGTTGCCCTCAAAATTACAAGACGACCATACATATATTATAGTATTCAAAGCGTTCTAAGAGTAACAAATGAAGTACTACACATATTAGTTTTCAAAACAACTTAAACACTCGAATCTTCATTGAATTTTTAAGATTCTGATCTTATTCCTCCCGCTACACTGCCTTTGGACTGAGGAGGAAGAATTAGTGAATAGAATCACGGATTCTGAAGAAACGTACCACCAAATCAACTGCAGCTACCACAGTTGATTGATAATTACTTCGATAAAACCAACATTCCAACTTTATCTTAAAAGTACAACACTAGTTTCTAAAATTAAGACGTTCCTCTGATTCCGCTAATCAAATTGCTGCCTAAGATGCATCTCCGTCTCACTTTTCCATGTCGCGTGAGAAGATTGGCCTCTCATTCTCTTGACCTTCTCCTTGTCTTTAACGGTAGATCCTCTGTTCTTGGAGTCACCTAAAGCACTGCATTGCGGACAAACCCACCCAGTAGAACTAGAATAGGTCTTAGGTATTCCACATTGCAAGCACATGCTGAAACAAAATTCATATGTATGACTTGATCAAAACAAAATATTGCAAGGTGAACAGAAATTTACAACACCCAAGAAAATAAAATAATAATAAAGGCCCAGAAATCGCTATAATATTTAGTCAAAGATACATAAATAATGGAAGTCGTAAATGCCTTCTTCGGCATTAGCTTCACATCTCCAGTCTCTTGTATTTGTATAAGCGCACCTTTTCATCTCTATACTTATTTTTTTGGCCTCCCCCATGTTGGGATCTGATGTAAAATCAGTCCAAGACAACTCTCTTTTTTCAAAGCCTATAGTTCCTAATGATCAAGTCCTAGATGTTCCTAGTTCAAGTCCTTATGGTGTGTTTATGTCCAAGTCATTTCAAGAAAGTCTTATTGATTCTTACATGGTTAATGATCCATTCGATTCTGGTCTTTTGGTTACTTGTCCCATTTGAAATTAAGGGTTGCTTGTTCTCTTTCATTCGTGCATATGTGTAACTGTTAGGCCTTTGGAGTTGCTAATTTATGTTGCAAATGAAGTTGAATTATTGTCTTAAGTTCATTGAAGTAGCCGAAATAGTACATTAAGCACCAAGAGTTTACAACCTTTCACTTTGCTTGAATTGATTGAATTAGGAGTTATGGCAGCTTTTAATTCGTGAGTTATGGAGAGTAATAACATGATTTATGAGCTGATTAATAGCAAGGAAGAAGTGAACCACCAGCCATTAATTCAAGCATATGAGCAGCCAAGAGTCAAGTATTTGAAGCATCAAAAATTCCCATTTAGTTCAGCAACGCAAATTTTATGATAGAAAATTCAGCTTTATTGCCCATTGTTTTATTGCAAGAAATAAATGTTTTGTACTTGATTAAAAAATGCATGGTTGTTGGTGTTTGGTGTTCTTAGCCGTGAGTATGTTGAGAGTTTAGGAATTTATTTCAGCATTTTAAAAGTTATAATGAGTACTCCAATAGTTAGTACTTGAATATGAGCAGTTGTGATGCTTGGTTGTACTTGTAAAAACCGAGTATTAAGTGTCTTTTGGTATGTCTTTTGTTGTATTTTATGGCTATATAAGGCCATTCTCTCATCAATAAAAAAAATTATGACTTTAGGAATTAAGATTATGCTTGCCATTTCCTCGACTTAGTGTTAAGTTACAGAAAAGGACCCAAAATTAGAGTGTGGCCTCTATTTTGATCACTTGGAGTATTTGTGAGTAATCCAGATGTTTTAAGTAGTGACACCCAACTTTTAAGTGAGTGTTCATAGTTTTGCACCTAGTAAGCTGAGTGAGTATTCCTCTTTTACATATGCCTGATATCCAAGTGAGTATTCCTTGATTATTTATCATTTCATATTTCTTCTCTTAAGTTTTTCTCCTTCTTTTTGGACTCTTATTGAAACCAACCAAGTTCTAAAGAACCTCTCAAATTTTGAGGTCATTAAAAAAAAGACATAAAACACAATTCCCTTTCATACCTCGACTTTCTAAGATCATACACTCTCACTTCTTTCTTATCTCATCCATTTAGCCCTTTATTTATTATCTTACTCTACTTGGTTATACATCAAGATCAGAAAGAATATATATTGTATAACAACCACACCATCAATTCCATTCAACAATGATGCTACCATATAAGGTAAATTTCTCATATAAATTGTGCTGTAAAGTGTTAGATTGGCTAAAATAAAAAACACTATGAACAGACTAGATGAAGTTTAATAGGATTAGTTAACAAAAGAAACGCTTTGTATGCTCCATCATTTAGCATACTTGCCTGCGCACTAGAGAGAAAATATGTAGAGTACCTTGGTTTTAAGTCAGTTGCAGCTCCAGCATGTTTCTGAGGCTGAGTTGAAGTAACATTACCCTCATTATCACTCCTTACTCGCTCACGTATTCCTGTTACATGGGCTTTTGCCTCTACCACAGCACCTACAACAACGATAAAATTATATAATACTACATATAAATTACCGACAAGTTAATTAAATAGAAAACAAAAGAGAATCCATTGAATGTTGTTAATCAAGCATTTACATCTTACAAGTAAATGTAACAAAGTATCTTAACATCTAATTGCAAAAGAAAATTCCATGTCAAAAGTTCTGCTTCCACATCAAAATCCTTTTTACCCTACGATTTACATTAAAATTCTACTCGACTGATTCACAAAGTATCAGTCTTCTAGGCTGCAACAATTCAAAAGAACGATTTCAAGAAAAACTATGGAGCTCTATCTTAAATGGGTACTAAGACTACTACCAGTTTAGGAAACATTTGCTCACAGAATTCCTTAAGTGCTTAAGAATGCTATAAGAAGCGGTGCCATGGTGTAAAAAATGCGGTAACGGTCACGATTGGAGTAACGGAACCATGATGCGGTAACGGAAGTGATGTGATTATCGTAACGCCTAAATATCAATCGAAACCATAAGATATTCCTTGATACGGCTCATAACGCGATTGTTTTACACAATTACAATGCGGAAAATATTGGTTCATTGTGACATTGTCTTTGAGAACCTTTACAACGCGGCTAACGATGCGGCTTTGTTTTAAAACTATGAGCTGTGCAAACTTGCAAGATTTCCTTACAATGTCTGTTTTGGATGTTTTCAGTCATTAAACCTGAATGGCATTAGTTCTTCCAATAAACTACCATAGAAAATAGCCCTTCGACCATCATTATAAATACTAATCTACTCCCCTAGCTTCACCAACCTCTTCCCCAAAGCACCATTGGAGCTAAGGTGCTCATGTCTCTCAAGTTTCCTTTTCCCACCGGCCAACACATCCAGTGTTCTATACACCATCTGATTCAACATGTATTCCTTCATTAACACGGCTTCATGATCAAAATTCTTCAAATTCATGAAACATGATCAAAGATTCAAAGCAAGGGCAATTCAACTCCCATCTGCACCACATTCCCCGTAATTCTTCATGATACTTGACCTTTAATAACTACTCATTCTTTTCTGTTGATCTAGCAATCAATTTTGAACCAAAACCATCAATTTCAAACTAACTTATCTTCAATAAATACAAGAATAATGCAGCATGCAAATCACAAGATCTATACAACTAAAGTGAACTCAAACCCATAGAAATCTACACTCAGGTTGGAAATTTGTTAGTGTTAGAGCAAGAGCCCAATCTACCAAATGTTAAGGTGTTGTGAGCAACACAAGAGGCTCTTCGGTGTGTCATGGTGATGGTGCAACGAAGAACGTGAGTTGGTGCACCAAAGGAGCCTTGGATTGTGCCTAGAACGAGGCAAGGCTCAAATAAAGGTGTGCTCGATCGACGCGTGAAGCAGCATCAGCAAACAGAAGGTCTTAAAGACCCGCTCGACCGGTCGAGCGGCCTGGCTAGGTCGAGCAAGATACAGTAGTTCTACAGAGGAAGTTCAGAAGGTCCTGATGGTTTGCTTGACTGCTCAAGTGAAGGTGGCTCGGTTGAGCG
Source organism: Amaranthus tricolor (assembly GCF_026212465.1). NCBI lineage: Eukaryota > Viridiplantae > Streptophyta > Magnoliopsida > Caryophyllales > Amaranthaceae > Amaranthus > Amaranthus tricolor. The sequence continues at coordinate 28,564,858 of NC_080048.1, forward strand.
GCTCATCAAAGGCCCAAATATTGCGTATTCCGTTTTGTTGTGGGTTTTTCATTGGGCTTCAAGGGTTTGGTCCTAGGGTTTCTAATATGTGCTTTGCTATATAAAAGAGTCTTAGAACATCATTAGGAGTATGGGAGTGAGGCTAATACACATGAGAGAGGCTAGGGTTTGAGAACCACTAGAGTTTCTTCTTCTTTGTATTAGATTGTGGGTGACATCCATTGTTGAATGGAATTACTATCTTGAGAGCATGTTCTCAAGTGTGTATGGTTAGTTATTAATGTATTATTGAATAGATTAATGGAAATGATCATCTTTTGAGAGGGAGGTATCTATAGATACCTCATAAATACATTGTGTTGCTTGTTTTTGTTCTCTTTGGTCTTGTTCTGTTTTTCACTCAACTTCTACTCATTATACTACCATTGTTGGGTCCAAGCAATTCTATTTCAATTGGTATCAGAGCATGGTGTGTTTCCTTGGGGTATTGAGTAAGCGAAAGCTTGGAGATAGGTAGAAGAGAGATGGTTGAAGTTGAGAAGCGTTTAGATGGTTTGTTGAAACTTTTGAGGAGAGAAAAATAGTAGGTGTGTGAGACACACCAAGTCTCAAAGATTTTGTAAAGTGAGAGAAAAGAGAAAAAGTAGAGAGAGAAAAGAACAAAATCAGAGAGAACACACTCAAGAAAGATAACAATAGTTTCGAGAACTGCAGCTCCTGAATTCCACTTCTTATTAATATCAAATCACCCCCCAAAATACAATACGATATGTCTTTATATAGGCCTTAACACTCAACTTCCAAAATAACAAAACATAAAGGAATAACAGAAATAACAAACTACGGACAGCACACCAACCCCAACTGCCTTTATTCTATCCCACCTTCCTCCTTGCTTCTTCTGCCATATGTCAATAATGGTCCCAAAACTCGCACCTTGTCCTCAAGGTGTGGAGGGGGAAAAGCCATAAAAAACTTTTGAGCGTCCTTCCAAGTAGCTTATGTTCTATCTAGACCCTCCCAAGCAACCAACAGCTCCTGTTGGCGTGAAGGTTGGGTCCTAAATTGAAGTATATCAATCGATTGAAATCGAACTGATAACTCCAATTCTACCGTCAAGGGTCGGGCAGCAGCTTCACTGTGATGTTCTCCCTCTGCCTTCTTGAGCTAAGAAACGTGAAACATAGGGTGAAGTGGACAATTTTTTGGTAAATCTAACTTGTAAGCCACCTTCCTAACTTGTTGCGTAGCTTGATACGGACCAAAGTATCTAAGACTCAACTTCTCATTGAAACATTTAGCTAAACTCTTCTGTCTATAAGGTCGTATCTTAAAAAATACCCAGTCCCCTTCGGAATATGTGACATCCCTTCGCTTCTTATCTGCATAAAGTTTCATACGTTATTGAGCCTTCAACATATTAAACCGTAGTTCCTCCAACATCAAATCACGTTCTTGCAACAATTGATCCAAGGAATCCACTGGAGTAGTCTGATGCCCAAACCGAACCACAAGTGGAGAAACTCGCCCATACAATGCTTGAAAAGGATACATTTTAATGGAGAGGTGAGGAGAAGTATTATAAATGAATTCGGCCCAATGCAACCATTTCGCCCACCTTTTAGGTTGCTCATTAGCAAAGCAACGCAGATATGTCTCAACTACCTTGTTTACAATCTCACTTTGGCCACGGTCTGTGGGTGATAAGTTGTGCTTCTCAATAACTCCGTATTTTGCAAACGAAACAGTTCCCTCCAAAATTTACTCATAAAATCTTGTCACGATCGGACACTATAGTAGAGGAAACCCATGCAATCGAACCACCTATTTAACAAATTTGCTAGCCACTGTTAACGCCATAAATGGATGCTTAAGTGCCACAAAATGAGCAAATTTGGTAAGACGATCTACCACAACTAAGATCGTATCCACCCCTTCTGACATTGGTAACCCTTCAATAAAGTCCATGGTAATATGGTCCCACACATGCGTGGGTACAAGAAGACCGGGCTTTGATTTGAAGCTTTGGCTTGTTGACATATCTGACATTCCCTTACAAATCGCGTAACTTGCCTCCGCATTCCTTCCAAAACCACTCAGATGCTAACCGAAGATACGTCTTTAACTCACCCACACGTCCCCCCACTGGTGAATTGTGATACTCCCTTAACACAGGAATGAATGGAGAAGACCTAGCGAGTACATACCTTCCTTTGCAAAATAAAACGTCATTTTCCAACGTATACCCAACTGGAACTGATGTCCCTTTGGCCACTGCCTCCCAGATTCGAGCCAAAGTATGGTCCCTTTTTACTTCCTCCTGTAACAGGCCCCAGTTTATGTCATTGGAACTTAACAAAGCCCCTAACTCGAACACTGGGTGAGGTAATCTAGAAAGGGCGTTAGCTCGGTGTTTAACTTGCTTGGATTGTATTCTATGACAAAATCAAACCCCATCAACTTCATAACCCACTTTTGATAATCGCCTTCGACTTATCGTTGTTCCAATAGATGCTTCAAGCTGTGCTGATCTGTTTTCACCAAAAATTTTCTCCCAAGCAAATAATGTTTCCATTTTAAAATGGAAAAAACAATCGCCATCAATTCTTTTTCATAAATCGGATTTCGACTAGCACGAATCCCAAGTGTCTTGCTAAAAAATGCTATAGGATGACGATCTTGCATTAAGACAGCCCCCAGCCCAGAATGTGACGCATCTGTCTCAACCACAAAAAGTTTCTGAAAATTCGATAACGCCAAAACCAAGACTCTCGTCATGACCCTCTTCAAATGTTGAAATGCTGTCTCCGCCTCCTCATCCCAAGCAAAGGAATCTTTCTTCAATTGATTCGTCAAGGCCTTCATCAACTGTGCATAACCCATAACAAATCTCCGATAATATCATGTAAGCCCCAACATTTCCCGTAATTCTTTAAGATTCTTGGGTGTGGGCTAAGATTTTTTAGCAGCTATCTTTTCCTCAACAACTGATACCCCTTCCTTCGAAATGATGTGGCCTAAATAAGCTACCTTACGCACCCCAAATTCACATTTTCCACCATTCACAATCAACTTATGCTTCTCAAACATTGGAACACCTGTTCTACATGATCGCGATGTTGTCCCCATCCTTTGCTATATACGAGTACATCATCAAAGAAAACCAAAACAAATTTCCTAAGGAAAGGACGAAATATCTCATTCATCAAAGACTGGAATGTTGAAGGAGAGCCAGTCAAGCCAAATGGCATAACTAGGAACTCATAGTGGCCCGCATGAGTCCTAAAATTCGTCTTGTGAACGTCTTGGGTCTTCATACGAATTTGATAGTACCTCGATTTGAGGTCCAACTTGGTAAAAACTGTAGCACCGTGCAACTCATCTAGGAGCTCATCGATCATAGGAATGGGGTACTTATCGTGCACCGTAGCTTTATTCAAGGCCCTATAATCGACACAAAAACGTCACGAGCTATCCTTCTCTTATACCGAAATAATTGGGCTAGAGAATGGACTGATGGAGGGTTGTATTATTCCTTCTTTGAGCATATCTTGCACCAAACGCTCAATTTCATTCTTTTGGTTATGTGGGTATCGATATGGGCAGACATTGATGGGATCAGTGCCCTCTTTGAGGTTAATGGCTTGATCTTGGGTTCTTCGAGGGAAAAATGGAAGATTTTGGGTAAAAATGTCGGTAAAGTCATCAAATAAACTCTTCAAATAACAAGGTACTGGCACTTCCTTCAAGCACTGTTCTATTCCATTGAACTCCACCAATATGCCTCCTCCTTCTCTTCGTAATACCCTCATCATTGCCTTCAATGATACTTTCGATCTTTTTAATGTAGAGTCACCAACCAACATCACCTGCCTGCCTTGCCACATAAATTGCATAGTTTGTGTTTTCCAATCAGTAGTAACCGATCCTAACGTCTCAAGCCTTTGAATGCCCAAGATTAAGTCCGAATTACCCAACTCTAAGGACAGGTAATCTTGCAATATTTCTAATCCCTGTAGCTGTAAGGTCACCATTCTAAAAATTCCTTGGCCCAAGATTTCGTCCCCATTGCCCAACCGCACTCCAAACTTCTCACACTCTTCACGAGTAATACCAAGCTTCTCAATCGCCTGATTGGAAATGAAGTTATTAGTAGCACCCGGGTCAATCATTACAATCAGGTCAGTATCACCTACTCGTCCCAACAGCTTCATAGTTTTGGGATTTGTGATACCCACGACGGAGTTTAGCTCCTCTTTATGAATCGACTCCATATCTTCCTTTTCTACCGTCGGTTCTTCCATCTCAACTGTCCCGATCAGCACCCCCAATTCCTTCTTGCTACAGACTTGGTTCACTGAACATTTTCCGTCACATTGAAAACACAATCCCTTAGCCCGTTTTTCACGAAACTCCTGGTCGCTCAACCTCCTGACCCTACCGCCGGCATACTCTGTGACATTGGGTCTGGGTTTGGGTGGAATCGAATGGGTAGATTGTGTTATGAAGTTTGTGGGGTAATAGTTAGCGTTAGGGTTGAATTGGGACTTTTGATTGAATTGGGGATTTTGGTGTTTTTGCTGAATTGAATTTTTAAGGGGGGGGTAAATGGGTGATTTCGTCCTGTACCATATCTTCTTCCCAACCACGATTGCCCTCCAAGTTTTCGATCAATTCTTTTAACCCATGAAATCGCTTGATCTAGGGTTGTCGGCCCAAAGATGCTCAATTCATCCTTCACCTCCTCCCTTAAGCCACGCAAAATGCCCCTAACACCACCGGTTCATCCACCATGTCCATGTAAGTTAACCTTGTCACAAATTCTTTGCGGTATTCGGCCATCGTTCTCGTTTGTTCAACCGACATCCACTGTTCATACATATCCCCAACTCCAAATGGCTGAAAATATTGAAGAATCTAACTCTTCAAGTCTTCCCAGTTTCTCAATGGCATTCTTTGTCGTTCCCACTTATACCCCATCATTGCTTCCCCGACGAAACTCACCACTAAGGCCTCCATTTTCTCCTTCTCATTGAGATTGTAAAAAGAAAAATATTGATCTGCTTTCAAGATCCAGTCATCAACCCCTCCACCATCAAAAGTAGACAAGTCCAACCTTCGCAATTTCCGATTTTTTCCTCCTCCACGAGACTCCATTATTCATAGGATCTTGAAACCCACTATTCTTCTTATGCTTCCATTCTTCAAGCCCCCGAGTACAAGAATGTGATATCCTTCGATTCTAGTCGGCTTGGAACTCCCATTTCAATCAATTTCTCCTGTCTCTCCATTAAAATGGCTAATGCCTGATCTAGAGTATCATTTTTTTTCGCAAATCTCTCCTCCACCGTTGCTACTTCAGTCCTTATTTGGGTTGTAAAGACTTCCTTCAACTTTTCCACATTATGTTCCAAACGGTCCAATCTGTGTTGTGAATTAGTATCTGCCATGTTTGAGTTAAAAAAAAAACCCACAGAAAAGAAATGGCTTTGATATCAGTTGAGACACACCAAGTCTCAAAGATTCTGTAAAGTGAGAGAAAAGAGAAAGAATAAAGAGAGAAAAGAACAAAATCAGAGAGAACGTATGCAAGAAAGATAACAGTTTCGAGCACTACGGCTCCTAAATTCCACTTCTTATTTATATCAAATCACCCCCCAAAATACAATACGATATGTCTTTATATAGGCCTCAAGACCCAACTACAAAAATAACAAAACATAAAGGAATAACAGAAATAACAAACAACGGATAGAACACCAACCCCAACTGCCTTTAATCTATCCCACCCTCCTTGCATCTTTTGCTATATGTCAATAATGGTTCCCTCTCTTCCTCAACCCTAGGTATGACAGTGTGCAGTGCAAGAAATCGAGAGTTTGTTAATGGAGTTCTCAAGAGAGAAGGAGAACTTGTTAACAATTGTGGTAAAGCAAAGGCTAGTGATAGTCTTTGTTGTTGAGAGTTGAAAAACTTGAAGGTGCTATTAGGGGTAGTATTAATGGTGGGGAAATACCATCCATGGAGGTTGGTATGATTGTTGATGAGAGTCCATCGAATAGGGATGGTAAAATCATTGGGGAAAAATCATCAAAGAGAGCTAATGAAGAGAAATTCGGAATCAAGAGGGCATGAGTTAGGTATGGGGATAAGGTGTGCTATCATTGCCACAAGAGAGGCCATAATCAATATACATGCAACAAGTTGAAGAAAGACCTTCAAAGCTTGAAGCTTTTGAAGGAGATGAAGAAGCCAACTATGGAGGTTGATGATTGTGAGAAGCTCAAAGAGAAGAAGAGAGAAGTTCCATTTGAGAAGATGAGAAGGGTGAGCTCCCAAACCTTGATGATGAAAGCCTTGTGATGAAGGCTGATTGTGATGTTGATGATGGTCATGTGCAAATAGCCAAGTGTGATGATGATGGTGATCGAGTGTTTGACTCCATACACCCATATCATATTTGTAGAGAAAAGAATTTGTTTACAAGGGTGATGGCTTGTGAGCATGAGTGTGAACTTGCCTAGTGATGAGGAAGTTGTGATTGAGGACATTAGTGAGGTGTATTTGAGAATGCACAATGGCATAGTAAGGAAAGCTTAGGGGTGTGGGATATATTCCTAAGATGATGGGGAATCTAATCTCATTGAGGAGATTAAAGAAGATTAGGTACACCATGAACACTCAAAGTGATAGAGTCTTAAAAGTTGCAAAGGGGTGCTTAGTGCACTTAAAAAGGGTGTGATGGGGAAAAATGGCCATGTGTTGCTAAGGAGTGGAGACTTACACAATGTTGAGGGGTGCAAGACTCAAGTCACCAAGGAGAGTGACATTTGTTGATGGTGACCACAATGATAGGTGGTGCACAAAGAAAGTCGTTGATGGGTTTGGTCTTGAGGGGGAGCCAAGACCCAAATCATATGTTGAGGTTATGATTGGAACACCAAGGAAGGTGGCATTTGATGATAGAGGTAAATTTGGCCTTGAGGGGAAGATTGTTAGAGCAAGAGCCCAATCTACCAAATATGAAGGTGTTGTGAGCAACACAAGAGGCTCTTCGATGTGTCATGGTGATGGTGCAATGAAGAACGTGAGTGTGGTGCACCAAAGGAGCCTTGGATTGTACTTAGAATGAGGCAAGGCTCACATAAAGGTGTGCTCGATCGACGCGTGAAGCAGCATTAGCAAACAGAAGGTCTTGAAGACCCGCACGATTGGTCGAGCAGACTAGCTCGGTCGAGCAAGATACAGTGGTTCAACAGGGGAAGTTCAGAAGGTCCTGATGGTTTGCTCGACTGCTCGAGCGAAGGTAGCTCGGTTGAGCGGCCCATCAGAGGCCCAAATATCGTGTATTCCGTTTTGTTGCGGGTTTTCCATTGGGCTTCAAGGGTTTGGTCCTAGGGTTTCCAATATGTGTTTGGCTATATAAAAGAGTCTTAGAACATCATTAGGAGTATGGGAGTGAGGCTAAACACATAAGAGAGGCTAGGGTTTTAGAACCATTAGAGTTTCCTCTTCTTTGTATTAGATTGTGGATGACATCTATTGTTGAATGGAATCACTATCTTGAGAGCTTGTTCTCTAGTGTGTATGGTTACTCATTAATGTATTGTTGAATAGATTAATGTATTTCTTCTTCTTCTTTGTATTAGATTGCTTGTTTGTTCTCTTTGTTCTTGCTTTGCTTTTCACTCAAATTCTACTCATTATACTACCATTGTTGGGTGCAAGCTATTCTCTATCAGTTTGTAATATCTTCCACCAAAAGCAAGCTCAAGCTAATTAGGTTCCCATGTCCAACCTATACCTAATTAAACCTGAAATTCCCAAATTAATTTCTAAAACATCTAATCATTGATTAATAAGGCTTTAATGTACCCATTATTCACCCAATTCAGGCCTTATTAACATAAAAACCCATTACAAAAACGGGTAAAATGGGAAAAAAATGAAAGAATAAACACAGAAAAAGCTACAAACACAAAAGGGGAAAAAATGCACCAGCAGGCAAATCTTTTCTGTCTCTACTTTTCTTGTGACCCTGATGAACAACATCCGTTCTTCTTAAACTTTGATCTTCAACACAATTATTAAGAAACCGAGGAGGGCCTGAAATCTCCGAAAACCCACCAAAAACAAAAGTAAGAAGTGGATAATAAAATTCAAATTTAAAATTGGAAGACTACCCAGTTCATAAAATGCATTAATTAAATGAAATATTGAGAAATTAAGAAGGGAAAAGAGAAATACTTCAGAGAAAACATCTACTGCTGAAGGAAGAGAAGAGTCATGGGAAGGTTTTGGGGGGATTATTGGTTTGTATGTTGCAGGAAAATGTGAAGCGGTGTTGTTTTGTTCAGTATCGGATTCATCTTCGCTATCGGAGAAACCGGAATTTCCTTGTTTGTGTTCGTCTTCTTCAGCAGAGGAATAGCCTTGGAGGAGTGACAAGCTCATTGCGTTTTTCTTTTGTCGTGTTTGTTCTTGTTTGGGAATTGGTATGTATGAGTGAAAGGATATCTACTTTGGAGTATGACTATTGACCAAGTTGTTTGTGACTTGTAAGATAGTACTTCACAATTTCACATAAACGTAATTTGAGTAGAAAATAGAAATAGATAGATTCACCTAAATTTTTTTAGGAAATGAGAATCGTGAAATGATTGAGGGTATAGGGATGGCAAGCAGATAATATTATACCGATTTTACACCATATCCGTTTCAGTTGACACGGATATGAATAAGGTTTTGGTAGAGTAGATGAATGACTATGGATATGAAAAGTCCTACCCATCATAGGTATGGGGTAAGTGGTGGGTATGAAGTCTTACCCATCTCATAACCACCCGTCCAGTTCCATACCCACCCACCACTTCCAATATCCACTTGTCTCGTCCTAGTCCGTCCTATATAATTACAATATACTAATTTATCAGGTTTGTATATTATTACCTCATATTCAACCTATTAATCAAATTTAGTTTTTTTACACTTTTCGAGGCAACATTTTAACACTTAATATCTCTAATTGTTCTTAATTAAAAATTATAAAAAGTTGATATTAATAAATCTTGTAATGAAAACGAATCGAACAAGATCACAAATGACTATATTTTAATTTAAAGATTAAGAATAAAATACAAATTAAGAGTGATAAGTAAATAGTGACAAAAATTATATGAGGCTAATTGATAGAATAGGAAGGAATATTATTTAGGGAAATTTCACATGGTAGCATCCAACTTTCATGAAACGTCAGTGGTAGCACTTTCATAAAAATTTTCCACATGGTAGCATCCACTTTATGCAATGTTCAACTGTCGTAGCATTTTTCGTTAAATTCTTATCAATTTCCGTTTAATTCACCATTTTGTAAGATTTTTCCACATGGTAGCATCCAGTTTATGCTCTCAAATTTTTAATTCACTATTTTAACGTTTTATTCACCATTTAAATGTATTAGTGCTCTAACAAAGGGTAAAAGGATGACTTCTAAGCCATCATCTTCAAAACCATTTTGAATGTAGTTTTGATTTTTAATATATATTAGTGCTTGAAATGCATTTGAGAGCGTTGATGATTAAAAACGTGAATTAAACGTTAAATGGTGAATTAAACATTTAAAAGCATAAACTGGATGCTACATTGTGGAAAAATCTTACAAAATAGTGAATTAAACGGAAATCGACAAGAATTTAACGGAAAATGTTACAGCAGTTAGATAGTGCATAAACTAGATGCTACCATGTGGAATATTCTTACAAAAGTGCTACCACTAGCGTTTCATGAAAGTTGAATTCTACCATATAAAATTTCCTTATTATTTAAAACTATTGACAAAAATACCCTTTCAATACCCACGCGTTCCGCCCTAGTCCACCCTATATAATTACTTTGTACTTCACTTCCTTCGTTCTAAATTACTTGTAACACTTTTTATTTTTGGATGTTTCATATTATTTACTACATTACCTCTTTTGGCAAAAACAATCTATAAAATTCTTTACTTTACCCCTACTTTATTCCTACCCCACAAATCATCATCAACTATACCTTATTACTATAATTACTTAATTTACCCTCTACCAACTACTAGGGATGAAAGTTATTCGAATAAAAATCACAAACCAAACCAAATCAAACCAATCCAAACCGAATAAGAAATATGGGGACTTCTAATAAATTGGTTTGATTTTGGATAGGAATTTTCAAAATCGAAATATTTTGGTTTAGATTAAGTTTAAGCATACTAAAAACCGAAAAGCAAAATTCTAAATCTAATTAAAATGGAAGCTCACTTTTTAAATTGAGTCAAATTACTTGTTGAGTGAATCTTGTACAACTTAACGTGCAAATAGAAGATTTTAATTGGCGATATAGTAACAAAAAGGACGTACGCAATCGTATAACAATAATAAACGTTAATTCATTAATAAAAATTTTATTTTGTCAATCCCATTTTTGCAACTATTATTTAAATATTTTTGATTTACAATCTGAGGAATCTAATTCGATTTGAAAATTAGATTTGCTTTTAGTTGAAAATTTGGTTTTGATTAGTCTAAAAAAGTCTAAACCATATTAATTTGGTTTGGTTCGATTTGGATTGTGGTCCAATTTAGTTTGGTTTGGATTGAAAATTACAAAAAAAATTTTGATTTGATTTGATTTTAAGAGAAAACCAAACTGCAAACTGAACTTTCACTCCTACCAACTACCTACTTTTAATAACTCATTGATTTTTGGGATATTATCAATGGTACCCTTGTATTATAGCAATTTATCAATGGTACCCACGTTAATTCCAATGGTACCCCCCCAACTATATGCTAATTACAACCGTGACACTATTATACGTTTTTCCATTAAATGACCGTTAAATCTTGAATTCGACCTCAGCATGGTTAGTTTCTTCTTCTTCCCTTTTCCCTCTCCTCTTCCTGCTCTCCATCCATGGTTGCTTCATCTCAGGTGGGATTTCACCATAAAACGAGTTGTTCAAGAGCTTGAGAATGGCAAAAATACTCAATTTACCAATCCAAAATGGTATAACTCCACTCATTTTGTTGCTCGACAACAAAATCCAGTTCATCAAATTGAAAGTAAGAATATAAGGCATCATATTCCAACATTCAACAACACTTTCATAAAAGTGCAAGGCCTTCTCAAACTGACCCACTTGAACACTAACATTCAAAATCGAGTGAAACGATCGAATAGTCGGTTTACAATTGAATTCATCATCCATTCGATTAAACAAGTCAATGGCTTTCTCATGCAAAAAATGCTTTTCCATAAACTTTAAACACTAAAATGAAATCTTTTTCTCTAAAAATCTTTTTCTTACCAATTGGTAAGAACCCATTTTCTTGGATGAATTGAAAATACCCACCAAGATGAACAGAAAGAGTAATTCACCAACTTACTTGAAATAGTAAACAATATGGTATTGGGGTTTTTTGAGATGAACCCAGTAATGGGCATTACTAGAAAAATTCAATCTTTGAAATTCAACACCTTTTTACCCTTTTCACCAAAAATTACACAGATGATGAGAGAAATGCATGGATTTATAGGTTAGTAATCAACAGTTAACAACCTTTCGCAAAAGAATAATTTTCTAGATCAAAAATGGAGGATTCAATACTACAATCTGCCGAAAAAGAATAGTAGATTATGATGTGCTCAAAATTAATACTAAATTTGCGGCCATCATTTTTGTTTGTTGGGAAGAAGTTTGTTCGCTCTTTTCTGCATATTCGGGTTGATTATTATTGCGCTTGAGATGAAGCAGCCATGGAAGGAGAGCAAGAAGAGGAAAGGGAAAAGGGATGAAGAAGAAACTAACCAGGATAGGTCAAATTCAAGATTTAACGGGCGTTTAACGGACTAAAGTACAATAGTGTCACAGTTGTAATTGGCATATAGTTGGGGGGGTACAATTGAAATTAACGTGAGTACCATTGATAAATTGCTATAATACAGGGATACCATTGATAATATCCCTTGATTTTTTCCCAAATAGCATAATTGAATTCAAGCAGTTAAAATTCCCAACCACTTTATATTTTATGACCCTAGATATTGCCTTAAAGTTATTCCTCACCGTTGAATTCTCTCCCTCATAAAACCCTAAATCAATAACTCCATTCTTACTTCATTAACTCCCTCAAAACGCCTCAATTCTCCCTCATCATCATTTCTCTCTTACTTCATAAACCCTAAATTTGATTATATCTAATTGTAAGAAATGAATAATTATAAATGAATAATTATATCTAATTGTTCAAAGTGTTTTAGAAACACAAGGTGCGACGAAGGGCCGTGAGTCGCAACGCTTTAGGGTCGCAAGGTGCCACATGCTTCTGTTTTGTGGGGATTAACTCATTGAATCAAATTTTATTATGATACTTTATGTTGCAACGTCAACGAGTGTTTCTTCATATTATAACTAATTAATAGGCAATTACAATGATAAAATAATATGATGTGTAACTTGCAATTTATTTTATAAGTATGAGGCTTGCTTGACATTTAGAAAATAAACATTACTTAGAATAATCTAACGTTTTCATGATTTTGCTATAATAATCTCATATATTGATTAACCATGAATAATCTCATCTTAGGGGTGTTTGCCTAGTGTAAACTCGCATAACCGGATGACCTGCTATAGTAGGTAAATTACCAAAAAAGTGATCTGAAAATTAATGTAAAATTAGAGAATAATTTTGAAAATTTACATAAAAATTTTTGAATAATAAAAAAATTTGAAAATTTTTTAAATATTTTTTTACATTTTTTCGACATTTTATATTAATTTCTCTTTTTTTTAAAAAAAATTTACTATAGCAAGTCATTCAATAACCATATTTACTCTAAGCACATACTCCTCAAGTTAAGATTATTCATGATTAATCAATAGGTGAGATTATTTTAGGAAAATCAAAAAAATGTATCATTATAGGTAAATTTTCCAAAAATATATTCTCTGAATTTAAGAAATCTCTTCTTGTCTTTCTTTAATACTTGAACTTATAAATAACTTTTTAAACTCGTTATATAATTTTAATTTTAATTATCTTTTACAAGCACATGATCATTTGGATTAATAGGAGACACTATAAGATATATAAGTCACATGATTATTATCTTTTAAGTCACATGATCATTATCTTTTACACAAAGGCATCTAAAATATGTCTTGTAATTTGTAGTGTATTTTTGTTGTATTATATTTTAATAGGAGACACTATAAGATATATAAGTTGCATCAATTTTCAAATTCATTTAAGGTTAATAGGAAGATAACATTTTTACTTTAAATATATGAATTTGTAAACTTGTCCGGGGACTAAGGTTAAAGTCTTCCTATATGATGTTGGATATTTAGTGTATATTAATTTTTAAAATATATTAAAAATACAAGGTCCAAAAGGGATTCAAAAGGGAAGGACAAAAGGCAAAATAGGAAACCGAGTCAATAGGAAAAGTCGACTCGGCTATCATGTGGGTTGGTACCACAGCCGACTCGACTTTAGGTGCAGACCAAGTTCTGTTTTGTCTTTTCGTCTTCTTTAAACAATGGGCATTAGATTCCTTTTTGTTCAACTGTGATTCTGAAGTTATAAGGGTGTTAATAACTCAGAATAATGCTCATGAATACCACAATCGACATGGTATTGATGTATGATCATTAAGCTTGATCATCAATGGTAATTAGCATCCCTTGACTCTTGGGTATACTATAACTATTATAAATAGAGAGTCTTGGGTGAAGGATGCACATACCAATTTTTCGAATTCTATGTTATCCTTGATTTCTCTTTTACTTGTGATTTTCAAAAAGAGTTATGAATTTTTTTGTCAAACTTTCAAGTTTATAATTCATTTATACATTTTGTTATTAAGCGGTATACTTTAAGGGTATATTGTGTTGTTTGTATCTCGTTGTGAATTTCCAAGTTCAAATCCAAGTACCTTTGTGGGGAGAATATCACAAAAGGAAAGTAATTACATGCCTACAACAAGTATTAAGTTTCCGGGCAACAGTTTTCGTTGCACAAGTATTTTCAAGTTTTCATTAGTGTTATTGTGTAGTTTGCTTTTAGCCATCAACAAAGTGTTAATACAAATTCCTCATAATTGTAATTTATATTTTATTATTATTATTGTAATATATGTTTGGATAATAAATTAGAAAAAAAAAAGAAGGGAAGGGGTAGGGAAAAGATAGGATGGGTAAGGAAGGGAGAGATAATTGAGGGAGAGTGCACCTTATTTATTTAGAAGGAAAATGAATATTTTCCCTCTAAATACTTCCACTTTAAGAGAGATTATACTCTTAACAAAATTTGTTTGTGTTTTCTTTCAAACTCATCTCCTCTAAATCCGATCCAAACAAGTAATTTTCATCTTATCAAATCTCTTTCCTTTTTTTCCCTCTATTTATCTCTATCCAAATATGAATGACAACTGTAAATTGTTAAAGAAGAGCTCCTTAAAAAAATAACTCTACAAGGGTCAAGGAACATCAATTACTTCTATCACTACTTGTAACCGAAACACAATAAAATGCTATCTTTTGAAATTCAAATTCAATCATCTACCAAACCAAATTAGATCAAATTTTGATACTCATTGGGAGAAGCATATTTCCTATAGGCATCACTGTGCAAAAAAATGTGCAGTGATACTCAAATCTAAATCTGGCAAAAAAAAAATAAATAGATAAAGTAAGGATACCTTATTCTTGAAACAAATTTAGAACCCCCTACCCCAAGAAAAGTGAAAGTTTTCCTGTCAGCTTATTGCAATATCAGGAAGCTTTGAAATGGTGGCCTGGAAATCTGCATGCTGCATCTCTTCCCTTGACAGCCATGAGCGTAAACAACTGTTTATAATATCCTTTTCGGAGTTACTGGTAGTAATACTTTTCGTTGCAAACCTCGTGATATGCTTTAGATTCAGCTCACTAGAGTCTTCAAGATATAGCACCAAATTATTTTTAATGGCATCACACCAAATTGGTCGAGCTATCTTCAAGAAATCATGTGCAGCCAGCACAGGAAGGCCAACACTTCCAAGATCAGATTCTGCACGCCCACCTCTTCCGTGATAATCTGAGCCTCCGAGCTTTAGGAGGCCATAAGCGTCAGCAAGGTCACTGTACACTGTTGCCAGAAAGAAAAACAAACAGTTTGAATACTAAAACTGTGTAAAATCTCAGGAAGATAACATTTTATCATGGAGAAATTTAGCTAGTTCAGATGATGAAATTTAAAAGTTAGTTCGTTTTAAGTCTCCAAAGTCCGGCCTCCATCCAAAACCAGTGTCACCTCATTCTCTAATCATCCCGCGAATCGTGAATCGAAAAAAGCAAATTAAGTCGGTTTTAGGCTATTTTAAAACCATTTCGAGTGAATCACGAATTGAATAGGCAAACTTACTATCGAATCATGTCTTACGGTGCAAAACACATCACTAAGATGCTATGACAGTATTTATAGAAGTCAGTCAAGCAAAAACTGCTTGTCTTAGACCTAGATGTTACACTATTACTGTGAACGATTTTCAAAGTCATAAAAATAAAACAGATACAAATATTTATGGGGTTTTTCCGTCAACAGACTGGCTATCACATACAAGACCAAGAAAAACGGCCAGTGTCATAGAGCAATGGTTCAAGCATATTAAACGCTACTGAAAAATGATTTTCCAAATCCACAGCACATCAGAAAAGTTCGATGTACACATGGTGATGTGTATATAGAAATTCAGAGTCAGCTGTGACGGACAGGGGCAGTACAGAGAATGCTTGAGCAACACATACCTGCAAGTTTTCCGTCACTTCTATAAACTTCTATCCCATGAAGACCTGCCGCTTTTAAACTCTTGACTACTGGATTGGGATTTTTCAGTGCCCACGGATGTGCCAAGACAGCTATGCCTCCAGTTTTACATACCATTTGCACAGCTTCTTCAGCAGAAGGCTCGCTTCCTCTGCACCCAAAACAAGCAGATACTTATTGTTGTCCATTTAAAAAATTCAACATTTGGTAGTTGATAGTATTGTTGAAAACATAATTACTTAGAATATGCAGGTCCGCCATCATAAAGATATCGATCAAAGGCTTGCTTAAGATCCTCAACATGGCCAGCTTCCAACAAAGCACGGGCAACATGCAGTCTACCAGGAGCAACTCCACTGCCTGCAATTCTTATGACATTTTCCCATTTAATGGGCTTCTTGAGTTTGTTAAGTTTTGAGAGCATACTTTTTGCACGAACATAACGTCCTTCCCTTATGTTCCTCAAAAATTGGTCAAATTCTTCAAATCTTGCGGGTCCACAGCTGCTATAATACGCAAGAATGTGAACTGGTTCTTCTGACTCGGAATCATCTCTGTTCATCAATTCAGAGTACCACTGTCATGTTTCTATCTCATAAGTTCATCTGCTTACCTTATCATCATCGTACCGACATTGTTCTCATCATTATAAATAATGTAATAAGGAGTAATAGTTATTTCTCATGTGTTTACTGACAAGCAAATAGTTTGCGCCTTCTAAATTTTAAAACCATACTTGATGGCTATGCTCCTCGTGAAAAGGGTTACATGATTTTCAGATCTCTATTTCATTCCAAAACCCAATGCCATAAGTGGCTCCCACATAGATAGGGGGGTTAGATGCACAAACTTACTCTTCTAATAACCAAAAGGTTGTTTCTTCCGCAGCTTCACACAAATAAGAAGAGCATATGATTTAATGAGTCATTTTACTATAGTCCAACAAAAAACGAAACCAAAGAACTAAAATCTTTGGCTTCCATAAATGAAAGATTCCCTTTTAAAAGAATGATTGCATAAGTAGTGGCTTGATTACTAAAATGCTTATAAAGAATCATAAAGTGGCATTAGTAAATCAAAAGGTGAAATGCTTGCCTTGTTGCAAAAACAGAACTGATCTCAACGCCAGGAATAATCTTGATGCCAAATCTGTAAGCAGCCTCTAGAGCCTCAGGGATACCCGACACTGTATCATGATCAGTAAGAGCAAGAACTTTCACCTGTTCTGAAGACGTTACAGCAATATAAATCACACATCTTATCAACATTTTCTCAAGCTTGGACAAACATAGGAATGCCTAATCTGATAGTATGGAACATCTAAATTATCAAACATTACAAGCTAATGCTTCCCCTAGACACATCTCCAGAACATCATGCAAACTATGGAGTTAGATATGAGGAAAACCATGATAACTTTCTTCGATCCATCCTTACTTAACACGCAATAAAAGTACGAGAAGTTGTAGATATACTCATAACTGATTCCAGAGATAAATTCATCACTATTTACTTCACTAACTCATATACTGCTCAACCACAGGTCATTAGTATAAGTAGCCTGCTTTCTCACAAGCAAATGATTACACAATTCTAAGAGTCAATATTATTAAGGAAAAGTTACTGAGAATAATACAAATTTTTCTAATTTCCCTACAATGATATCAACTTTTGTTTATCTATTAATTTACCTTTATTTTTTAGTCAAATAATATACTATAAACTTTATGTTATCCACTATAAACTTTAAGTTAGTATTATTCTAGGCATCCATCCCCACAGTGGTATTATTCAAGGTTAATCAAAAGTTGGTATTATTGGAGGGAAATCAGTGAAAGTTTGTATTATTCACGGTAATTTTTCCTATTATTAAAAAACTATCTCCCTCCAATTTGGAGAAATTTCTGCCTTGCATAGGACTAGAGTTGTTCATATGCAACCCGACCCGAAACCCAAAAGTTATAAGACCTGAAAATGCGTTTCTATTTGAGAAAATGGAAAAACCGAACCCGAACTGCGACCGACTTTTATAACCGACATACAAACATTAACCGAGATTACCCGAACCTAATAGTGATCGAACCAAGTTATATCTGACCCGTATCATGCTCGAAACCAAACTCAACCCGGCTATATCCGACTTAACCCAAACCAATTTTAATCAAACTGCTGTAAATCCGAAACAATTTCTAACATAGAAGTGTGATCAACTCATATTCAATCATCTTATCAGTTAATCTAATAAAGTGATAGATATTTTCATAAATTAAATTTAAAAAATACATGGTTTTATATATTTAGTGTTAATAATAAATGGTCAATCAAATTAGATGAAAAATAATAGAACTTTAATTTTAATTTACAGTCAACCAAGTAAAAGTAACAAAGTAATAATCACTAATTGATTTGCATTTTAACTATTTCCCTTAAGTTAAGAGAATCTTGTCATGAATTAAAAAATGACTAGCAACTTAATGTGACATTGACTCGATCGATAGTAATTAGTAACTCATAGTCGAATACTACTTGAAAAAAATATCCAGACCCAATTTGTACCCGACAAAACCGAACCAATTTTTAACCGATAACAACCCGAGACCGATCGACACTTGACTCGAACTTAAACCGACACCGAACCGAAGCAAACCCCATAGGTCGAATAAGTGATCTTCAACCGAATCGTGACTAATCGACCCAATCTGAGTGTGACCAGCATCCGACATGTAACCGATCCGAAATTCAACCCAACCGAATGACACCCGTCCGAAACCGACCCGATCACCCCAAATGAACACCTCTACATAGGATAACTTATAGTGAGTCCAAACTATTTTCTAATAGTACTATTAGTTATCAACAGTAACAAGCTTTTCACAAATCATGATTACTAAGTGTAACATAACTCACCCATACCGGGCCAGATGGGTCTTCAAGTCAATTTGGAAAGGGATTCTCCCTGCAATTCCCGTCCTTGCATTTTTCTCCTCTCCCTTTTTAGTATCTAAATGAGGAAATTGCCCTCCATCCGTTTCTATTCCATTTCTTTCCCTCCATTTTCTTTCATTCACACATAGCATAAAATAAAAAGGATGATGATCTACAGAATAGTTTGAGAAAAGGAAACATCAATCAGTACATAGTTCTAATTTAGAGCTTGCATCTGTCACTCACACAAATACAACCTATGCACATACTTTCTAACTTCAACTACACAGACCATTGCTGCACCCTGCGTCACTCAGATTGCTACACTACACCTAGTGGCGGATCTAGTATGATGTCACTGACGTCAGATGACATCATTTAAATCCAAAATAAAATCAAATATTACATGTAAATATACCCTAGATGAGTTGGCTAGTGTATTACCTTCCAAATATGGTATCAAAACCCATTAAGCGCGTTTTATTGACATCACTCATTTTTTTTCCGGATCCGCCTTTGAGTATGCACCTTAAAAGGTCTTACATCCATTTGCTTAGAGTAGCAATCTATTAGAGTTGGAATTTCTCCTATAGTCCTATTTCACAATTTCAAGTATACATAAATACTATCAACGTGTATATTCCTATTTCCTAACTTCAAGGAGTATGATATGAAACCACTGAATTGATGACTGTTTGCAGAAAAGGAGTTTGCAAATATAGCAATAGACAGTTAAAACTGACATAGAAGAATAACTAATTGCCATTCAAAACACTGTTCTTGATCCTTTTTTAAGCTTTTAATTTTTATGTCAGTAACATTCAGTCAACGAACTAGACAATCAAACCAATTAGAAGAATAAATTTTCATTGCTAACAACACAATCAAGAGCAATACCCATCAAAAAGACTATTTCAACAGCTCAATTGAAAATTGAAAATCACAAAACAACAAAAAAGCATAATTAAAACGATGAAAAATCAAAAGAAAAAAGCTGACCCCATTTTGATGAGCTTTTTCAACAAGAGCAGAAGGGGTCAAAAACCCATCACTACAAATTGAATGGGAATGCAATTCAAACACAACTTTCTCAGAAAAAGTAGCTCTACACATCATTTCAGGTAAAAAGTCGTCATCTATTTGGTTAACTTCATCAGAAGAAGAATGTTTAGCCAAATTAACCCATTCATTAACAGATTTTAAAGCTAAAGTTTGTTCGGCAGTCATTCTTCTTTTTGCACCTCCTCTCTTCTTCCTCCTTCTCTTATCTTTGTTACCTTCACCCATAATCAAAGAAGTATATATGGAATATAGAGAAGAAAAGAAATGGGGTTTTCAGGAACAGTGGTTTTAAGCGGCAAAGAAGAAAAATTTAGGTCTGTAGAAGTATAGAATACGTACTTGATAGATGGTACTGATTTCTGAATTTATGGATTGCGCAGATGGAGAGGCCCCCTCTTGTGATGTGTCGGCTTTCAGATTTATTTCTTTACCTCGGGGTCAATAAACGGAGTATAATGTTACTTTCTCTCCTTCAAAATATTTGTACGATTTATATAGTTAGTAATACTAAATAGTCATTATAAAAATATTTATAGTGTAAAATTTTATTAAAAGTTTTATATCATTTTTATGGTAATGAAATATTAATCATAAAAAAAAAATTGTTTATAAATTTTCATTACAACTTAATACTACCTTTCTCAATGGTAATGCATTAGAATGACTTTTATGAAGAAAATAAAATAATTGAATTTAAACAAGCATAGTCACAAAGGTAGCCAAAATGATTTTTCAATCAAAATTACACTAGTTTTTATTCTCTTTACCATTATTTAATACCACTTGTCAAACGGGCCGATAATGTTTGCCTTTTTATGCAGTCCAATGCATAAATTTAATCTTTAATATTTTTGATTATGTATGATAAAAAATTTCTAAATTTGATATTAATAATCTTTATATTGAAAAAAATTAAACAAGATTCTATATGACTTTTGTTTTAACTTATAAATTAAAAATTAATCACAAATTAAGAAAAATGAGTGAAAAATGTAATATTTTTAGTATTGAAATTAATTTGGAACATATGAAGTATTTAGAAAGCCAAGATTATGTTCAGGAAAACCTAATAACCGTTTTACTGTCCAAGAAGAATACTCTATTAAATGTTTTTTTTATCTTTTTTTGAGCAAATCACAATTAAGTTGGAGGTTTGATTTGAATTTTTTTAACATGAATTAATATAAATGATGAAAAAAATGCATAAACATAGATGGTGGTTTAGTTTGGTATAATTTTTTTCGACTTGCGTAACAATTTTGATATTTTGTTCATTTAAGTAAATAGTTAATAATACCTCAAAGAAATCCTTTCAGCTTAGTTGATTAGTGTTTGTGTTATTTAACTGGGAAGTTGCAGGGTCGATGTCGAAATCCAAAATGCCCATATTTTCATGTTCCTTCATTTCAATATAGAGTACTCTCTATTCTCTTAGATTTGAATCAAAGAGAAGATGGATGATTTTTAAGAAAAAATGTAGATAATAGTAATAAATAAAGAGATACTCCCTCCGTTCCTTTTTGTTTTTTCACCTTACTAAAACGGGTAGTTCCATAAGTTTTTCCACTTTAGAATACTTTCCATTTTTGAAAAGTTATTTTCTCATTTATACCCCTCAAATACCCTCTTTTACCCTAAATAATTTTATTTTAACCCTTGGATTCTTGGAGCAGCGTGTGTTTCATTTAATGTCTTCATTTTACTCCGTTCATTCTCCCAAAAGAAGTCGTTGCTTTCTCTCTCTTCCTTGAGTTTCTTCCATGGCTTTCTTAGCTTTTATCCCCTGTTCATTCCTCATTTTTACTCCATTTCTACTGCATTAAAATGTAGATCGGAATTTGGTCTTCATTTTGATGTTCGTTTTGTGAATTTTGGTTGAGTTTGATTTTTTCAAGCCCTCTGTTTTGCTTTCTTCTTCGACTTCCATTGTTACTGTTTGAAGCTTTTGTTTGTCCATGACAACCGTCGAATCTAAGAGTGATTCGACCATACCATCATACCTTTATGACGGTTTGTGTGACCGTGGAGAATTTTGTTCTTGTTCCATTAATGGGAGGTCACACTCTTATTCAAATGAAATTCTTAAATGGACTAAAAAAGATCTTGAGGCATATCAAAAGGCGATGGAGGATGATGCTACATCTAGGTTTCGTGATTCTACCCCTTCTCCTAATGTTGAAGAAGAATTACCACAAAGTGTTCTTGAGTATTATTTGGAGTCTCCATCTCATGTTAATCCTTCAACTCCATCTAAGATTCATGAAGACCAAGTTAATTTGGTTGTCCCTGACACTCCTGAGGAAGTTATTGCTTCAAGGGGTAAAAAAAAACCCTAAAAAACGCACGTGAATTATGTAATATTTTCTTCAATTTCCTTTTAATTGTACACTCATGATAAGTGCTGGTGATGTTTGCTGTTGGATTTGTTTGATTTTGTGATGTTTGCTGTTGGATTTGTTTGATTTTGTGATGTTTGATGTTGGATTTGTTCTGAACCTTTTTGATTTCGTCTTATTTTTTTTGGAAGTCTGTTCTTGAAATTTTTTTTAAACCCCTGTGATGTGTTTATGCAATTACTTGACTTAAAATCTGAAAAATTATCTATAATTACTCGGTTGAGTAGCAATTGTGTACAATTGACACATCATATGATATTTTTTTTCATGTACAGTTATTTGCGTCATTTCTTGTTGAAATTTTAAAAAGCTGAGAGGTTCAAAGACCTCAATGATGAATCAGGGGGCAAAAAAACTGAAATGATCATTATATAATGACGTAAATACATATGCATGACCTTAAATTTCCATTTTGATGTTGATTTCATAATTAGTTGCTCCTAAGTTTTATAGAAACAATTTTGATGATGATAAAAAATAAACTGAGGGGACGTAATTTATAATCATCTTTGAGATTCTTCCACTGCTTCATCATATGCTTCAACTATTTGTTGATTATGTTGTGTGCCTTGCTGATTTGTGCTTGGGTTAAGGAAACGTACACATTCCCTAACCAATTGTGATGGTACTCGCACTTGTATTCGTAACCTTCCATTGTCTTCTTGAACTTTCTTCCCTAGGTGTGGCTGAACATAGTCATTAGACCCTTTAACCTTTAGGATTTCATTTAAGTTGTGTTGTA
>NC_080048.1:28598978-28671478 GCF_026212465.1 Amaranthus tricolor
ATTAACCATGCTTACCAACCCCTTTCTCTTAATGTTTGTAAGGGATAAATTTTTCATACTATCCGTTTTCATAGGCTAGACCCATATTCCGATCTAGATCTGCAGGTCTAAATTTGTAGGGCCCCAAATCCGAAATATGGATCCTGCGGATCCAATATCGGCTTTGGGTCCAAAACGGGTCCAACTTATTTTGGCATTTTTGAATATGAATTTTGGTTTTATTATGCCTTTACAACGCGAGAATTATCAATTAATTTGTTTTTAAAACCAATACAATGATGTGGCCTTGTTTTAAGACTATGAGTCCTACTAAACTTAACATGTGTATATTTTTTTAAAAAAATTATAGCAAATTGAGAAGTTTCTTGTGATTTTCAATTTTTTGGAAACAATTGGTTAGGGAAGCAGATGCAAGCTCAAAGGAAGAAGATAAGGGGACTTGTTAGTTCTATATTCCATTCATCAAAGTTTATTTGGGTAGTATTAGGTTGCTAGGCAGCTAGGGCAGTGGGCTTTGGGTGTAAGTACAAATTGCATCTTATTAAATTTAAGGTTTTTTTTTTTAAATAAAACAAGTCCAAAGGATTCATGGGTCCGAGTATTGGTCTAATATAAACGGATCTAGACCCAACTTGGATCCAGCGGGTCTAAAATTTAGGACGCAGACCTGCAAAAAGAATTCGAATCCACAAATTTGGGTTGGGTATTGGATCCATTGACATCCCTACATTTTTACCCACATGTATTGCCTCTTCCTGTACATCAGCCCACATTTCTTCTATTGCATGCATGATACCATCATCAAAATCTAGCCCAGTTTGATTAACGGGTATAGCTAGAACTTGATTAATTGACTTGGGTCTCAGTTTCACCGATTGAATTTTGATGTTCTCTTTTTCGAGCATGTTTACAACTCCATTTTAGTGTCGAGTCTCGTATTTTTCAATTGTTATTATGCATGTTACACAGGACTTTATCTTGATCATGTCTTCGAGTTAATTTTTGGTATTTCAGGTGTTTTGAAGGCAACAAAGTCAAATTCCATATGTTTGAGACTCTGGCACATATTTTGAGACTCTCCAAAGGCCCCGCAAAGTTCAAAAGCTCCTTGTACCTCAAAGATGCAAAGAGGCTTGAACGGGAGTTGGCTTGGTCCGTCGAAAGACTTGGAAAACTTGGAAAACTTAATGATGCCTTAATGATGTTGGCTTGGTCGAAATCCCCCAGTATCGGTCGAGAATAAGTATTTTTTGTCGAACTTTGATACTTAAAGCAATAGAAGGTTTCTTCTCCAGCTGCTAGCTTCGGGCAAAGCCATGCCCACTTTGGTCAAATCCCTCAGCATTGGGCGAAGCCAGTATAGCTTCGGGCTAAGTCATGTGCTAGCAGGTTTTGGTCTGGGCGGGTCTTGAGCTTTGGGCGAAGCAAAAGCTACTTTTGTCGAATCCCTCAGCTTCGGACGAAGCCAGTACGACGAAGCTAATGTGCTACAGCTCTCTGTTTTGGTCGAAAGTTCGACTTCGACCGAGACTCTGAAATGCACTGATCCTCTGTTTTTTTTGCTGCTCTTCAAGCCAATAATTAAGGCTATTTTTGGGCATTCAAAAACATTGTTCTTAGACTATATAAACCCCCATATTTTCCAGAATCATAATCACTAATTTTTGGTAGAAGCTTAGGACATCAACCCTATTTCTTTCTTCTAGTTTTATGCCCTAATTAATTTTATTTCTTTCATTAATGTCTTCCATTTAAGCTTTCTTTATTGTCTTCAACATTTACATTCAAGTTCTATTGAAGTATTCCCTTTGATATAAGTTTCCATTCCATTATAGCTTTCAAGTGATTTATTGCTTTCATTTATTGGTTTGTTTGATTTCATTGCTTTCATTATTGTTCTTGTTCAACTTATGCTTTATCTTTATGCTTCTCTACATTAATTTTGTTCATAGAATAGAATCTTAAGCTTTTCTTAGTTCATTAACCCTAGTTTTATACTTTTATTGCTTTTTTTATTCTACATCTTCATGTTTCTACCTTTGAGCAATTGGATTTCAAGCTTGTTTATGAATCTTCATCACTTCGTTATTGTAGCATTAATATTGTGGTTTGTGAGTATTATTCTCTTTATTGCTCTTAAGTCTTATCATTATATTTATTGCTTTCCTTTTGCATTTATTGCTTCTCTAGAATAGTTATTACACCTATTCATTACTCTTTATTGTTTTATTTATGTTAATCATGCTCATGGTTGTTGCTTTATTTATTGTCATTGTCTTATATATTTCAATCATGTGTGAGTAGTTCTTTAAGGGGTTTGATTAGTGAAACCTTAGGAAAGACCATGTGTTTCATTGTATAGGATTAGAGAAAAGATAACAATACTCAGTCATTGAAACTCGATACGAATCTTATCCTGCAACTCCTTGAGAGACATAGGGCGATTATAGGTCGTTCGTGTGACTTTTGGGCTCACCAACTTCCTCTCGTTATCTAGAGTATCTAGATTAGTTATTGTTTGATTTTCTCTAACCTAATATATCTTCTTTCAAATCACTTTCCTAGGGTGAATCTAATCTCAACCCTATTTTCTTCCCTTTGATTTATATTGTTGCTTACCCTTGCTTGTTATTTCTGTCATTAGTTTTAGACATACCTTAACTCATAAAACCTCGCTATATTAAGACATAGAATATATTGATATCCCTTGTTTTCGTGGTTCGATCCCCTACTCCATTATACTTGTGTATTGCGTAGGTTGTTATAAATATTGTTTGATTAAGGTTTATCATAACGATTATGAACACCGCCTATCAAATATGGACTAATTTCACCTACTGGAATGGTTTGAATTTGTTCAGCATTCAAAGTTTCAAATCTGCTACTCCTTATTGGCAACTTCGAAGAAACTTTCAGTGGAACCTTTTGCGAATTACACATGCTTCTTCCATGACCCTCTCTTTACCCTTTATTTTTGGTTTTTCTAAGGAATCTTACTACCTTAAGTCATCTTCAGCATTTAACTTGCCAAGACAAATGAAAATAAGATCACATCCATGTTAATCAAGAAACATTCCAACCAAATTATTGTCATTATTTAAATACCAAGCATTCTTGTATTAAAAATACCAAAATGCAGGTGAGTACCTAATTTCGTCCTCCCAATCAAGTGCTAGGTCCAACAAAATGTCCTTATTAGTATCATCTACATGAATATCTACCGGAAGCCCTTATATTGAAACCTTAACAAAATTCTATCACACATTCTTTTTATAGGAAAAATTACCTAAAATAATCCAATCTTTTCATGATTGTCCTATAATAATTTCAACTATTGACTAACCATGAATAGTCCAGCTTTAGGGGTATTTGCCTAGAGTAAACTAAGGTAACCCGATGACTTCTTATAGTTGGTAATTCACCCAAAAGTAAACTGAAAATTAATGTAAAATTAGTTAAAATTTTGAAAATTTACATATATAATTCTAAATAATAAAAAAATATCATAATTTTTTTAACATTTTATTTTAATTTATCTTTTTTTAAAAAACAAAGTTGCTATAATAAGTCATCAGGTTACCGAGTTTACTTTAGGAAAATATCTCTCAAAGTTGGAATTATTCATGGTTGATCAATAGGTGGGATTATTATAGGAAAATCATGAACATGTTGGATTATTCTAGGTAATTTTTCCTAAAAAAACATACATGAAAATTCATCAATTAAACTATACAACCCTTAATGTAAAGTTCATTGACTAAATGCTGCAGAACAAAAATTATATAACCAACCTACATTAAATCAAATTGCTTGCTATTCTAATACTCAAAAATCATACAAAAGATTACTCACCTTTATTGCTTGCTTAAACTTCGAAATTCCTTTAAAATCTGAGTTTCTTAAACAATCGATTTCTTTCAAAATCTTTGAAATCATGGGTTGAACTTGAACAATACCTTCATCAAATACGCGAAATTTGGATGTAAGAGATAAAGAAATTTCGGAAAAACCTTCGAAATCAAGGATTTCAAATTCTTCAGCCAAAGTTCTTTAAATTTAAACTTGAAAATTTGGGGTTAACATTCGATTAGTTTTTTGAAGAGCATGCAAACTCAAAGTTCATTTCTTTTGTGAAAATCATTAAAAACACTTGGCATCCTATGTTAATTAACTGTTAAAGCAAGTACCAATAATCTTAATGATGGCGTTAACTTTAAACATATAATCGAACATGCTTTGTCTTGTACTTTAGAGAGGTTCGATAAAAATGTGTCGAATATGGGTGATTTAAGGTTTGGAACGATTGATAAGAGTTGCTGGATCAAAGCAACAAATAAAGAAGCAGACTGTGAGTGGCTCGACCACCGCTCGATCGAGTAAAGTATTGCTCGAACGGTCGAGCGGTGTTGGCTCGGTCGAGCAAAATGTCCAGAACAAGTTAGTAGCTTCACTGGAAGCTCGCT
Source organism: Amaranthus tricolor (assembly GCF_026212465.1). Taxonomy (NCBI): domain Eukaryota; kingdom Viridiplantae; phylum Streptophyta; class Magnoliopsida; order Caryophyllales; family Amaranthaceae; genus Amaranthus; species Amaranthus tricolor. The sequence goes on from NC_080048.1 coordinate 28,603,442, forward strand.
CGACCGAGCGAGGTAGTGGCTCGGTCGAGCGGAAGTCCAGCAGACTACCTTGGATCCTGTCTTTGGTCAGAATTTGTAGTGACTATGCAATAATGTGGTGCATTACTCTATTGTTTATTGTAATGTTTATTGTCATGGTAAATTAGATTGTTAATTGGGATGTTACATGTGAGTTTATGGTGATTTATGAGGGAATACTAAGAGTGATGAATATCTTGCCTATAAATAGGATTCATCACTCATAGTAACATTCACCACAAAAACACACATATTGTTGAGAGGGCTATTGCATTGTTAGAAACTTGAGAGTGTTCTTACTTTGCTTTAGTATTTGTGGTCTTGAGAGATAATTCTCAAGATAAGGGAGGTTTATTATACTTGTAATTGTTGAATTCATTATAATAAACTATATTTGAGGGGGAGGTATTCAAGATACCTCATAAACACTTGTGTTCAATCTTTTGCATTATATTTTTCATTTGTTTTTCATTGTTGAACCTCTTTGAGACTTTTGTTTTCAATTGGTACCAGAGCGGGAGTGCTTATTGGGCTATTTAGGGTGTGAAAGTGAGGTTAAAAGAGCAAGAAAGACACAATGAATAAAGGGAAAAGTTTCACTATTTCATTATTTGATGGAAAAATCAATTTTGCCATATGGAAGAGTTCGGTAGAAGATTTTTTGGTGCAACTAGGCATCGATGATGCGCTTTTGAAGGAGAGGCCAAATAATGTAGAAGAAGGAATGTTGGACCTCTTGAGTTTTGATGATGACTACACTTTAACAAATATGTGTTTAGAGATTTTGTGCAGGTCGATATCTGATTAATTGTGATCGTTGATAGTACCTATGGCTTAGTTCATGGGAATATACATGTCAAAAGGTTTCAAGAGATGTTAGAAGAGTATATCACGTGGGATGTAAAATGGAGACAGGAAGTCTACTGTTCCCAGGTTTGATGTTCTAGCAAGTTGGAATTTGGAGACAGCGCAGTGTTCCCAAACTGAAGTCAATTTACGTTAGCTAATAAATTCTATCTTTTATTTTTTAGTTAATGTATTTTAAATTAATTTGTTGCAGTAATAATTTATTAAAGTTAATTGGCAAATCGTTTTTTATTAAATAAAATGGATTCACGTTTTAATTCGTTAAGATCCTTTATTTTAGGATCTATCTTTAGTAAATCCTGGATTTGTTAAAAATAGAATTAACTAACTTTGAATTGGTCTTAGCAAATCTTTCTAACCGGTTTTATTCCTAAAAAATAGCAAGCAATCATTTCCACTAAGATTAACCGTTCTCTATTAATAGCAAAAACGTTCCAGCAGGTTGGTACTGGAACAGGAACAGCTGTTAAAAGAAACTGCTGCTTAAAGGGAACAGAAGCTATTTTAGTAAATGGGAACAGCGGTTATTGTTTGTCTACACGTGTGATTTGACTTAATCAAATCTTATGGAAATAACCGTGTGTTTGCTTAATCCACATTACTCCCATGATCTCTTGATAGTGGGATGATGGATTGGATTATTCCATTTTCTTAGGAATATTATTTTCTATAAATTGCAAGTTAATTCCGGTTTTTAAGTGATGAGAAGTAATCCAACGTTTTGTGCTTAAGTGTTTTTCATACGTTTTTGTTGGATTTTACAAGAAATATTTTGTTCTTAAAGTTGCCAATTAATTTATAATATTTTCTTGATGCAACTCTTTGATTTATTTTAGAGAATTTCTATCCTTTTTGTAAGGGATTTTGAGAGTTTATGTAATTAGACTCGGGTGAGTCTAAGGGGGAAGTTAGATAGCTTTTAGTGAAGCTAGAGAGGATTAGCTTATTGTAAAGCTAAGTTTGTTGCTTTGAGTAAAGCAATTAGAGAGTGAAGAGTTGGCCTAGTTGTTTCGCTTCAAGTGAAGTAAGGTGTTTATTGTAATTGTAACTAATTGCCTTAAACATAGTGAAGTTGTTAGAAATCCCAAGTGGTCGTGGTTTTTCCTTTTGTTTAGGCCCAAAAGGTTTCCACGTAAAATCGTGCGTCTCTCTTATTATTTTGCTCTTAGTTTAAGCTTTATTTATTTTGAATAATTCCGCAAAAACAGGGCACAATCGCTTAAACTTGCAACAACAACAATTCACCCCCCCTCTTGTTGCTGTTCCCGTTCCTAATTGAATCAACAAGGAAGATGGACACAAATGAGAAAGAAGGCGGTGAGCACAATCCGGCTTGCCATTGCATCCGAAATCAAGTATCACTACTTGAAAGAGACCGATCCCGGTGAGTTGTTGGAAAAATTACAAACGGTGTATGCTTCCAAATCCCTAACTAATAAACTTTGCTTGAGGTGGGAGTTGTATCAACTCATGAAGGATGAAGATACAACAATGCAAGACCACATTAACACATTTAACAAGTTGGTGTGCCAATTGTTAAACGCCGATGAAAAGTTGACCGATGAAGAACAAGCGTTACTACTTTTGGCTTCACTTCCCAAGGACTATAGAAACATAGTCCAAAAATTGCTCATAGGTAGGGATTCTATCACTCTTGATCAAGCATTAGCGGCGTTGAGAGAGAATGATAGGTTCATGGTGAGTAGAGAGGGGGAAGAAAAGAAGAATGTTGGGGATGGCTTGTTTAGTGAGGATTCTAATAGGGGAAGAACCAAGGAAAGATATCAAGGAAGGGGTAAGTCTCGTGGGAAGGATGATCTTAGTAACAAAGAGTGTTACTATTGTAAGAAAAAGGGGCACATACAAATGATGTGCAAGGAATTTAAGGAAGACCTTAAGAGAATGAGAAACTTAAGGGATAGTGGAAGGATTGAGAATGAGAGTAGCGGGAATGCCGCTCTAGGTTTTGTTGAAGATGATGACTATGATGGGGCTGGTGAGGTTATGATTGAGACACATGGAGGTGTCAAAAGAAGGCTTCGTGATGTAAGGTATGTACCTAAGTTTGAGAGGAACCTTATTTCATTAGGTAGACTTGAGAGTAAAGGATGCACTTTCAAAGCAAGTGGAGTGGTTTTGAAAGTCATTAGAGGGAGCATGGTGCTCATGAAGGGAGTAAGGAGTAAGAGAAACTTGTATGAGTTACAAGTTGATTGTGGTAGCCTAGGCCACAAAGGTGTTGGTGATAGTGTGTTTGGGTCAAAGAGAGTTACTTTTGAGGATAATAAGAGTATTGGACTTAAGGGGGAGATTGTTAAAGCAAGTACCAATAATCTTAATTATGGCGTTAACTTTAAATATATAATCGAACATGCTTTGTCTTGTACTTTAGAGAGGGTCGATAAAGATGTGTCGAATATGGGTGATTTAAGGTTTGGAACGATTGATAAGAGTTGCTTGACAAAGCAACAAATAAAGAAGCAGACTGTGAGTGGCTCGACCAACCGCTCGATCGAGTAAAGTATTGCTCGACCGGTCGAGCGGTGTTGGCTCGGTCGAGCAAGATGTCCAGGACAAGTCAGTAGCTTCACCGGAAGCTCGCTTGACCGAGCGAGGTAGTGGCTTGGTCGAGCGGAAGTCCAGAAAACTACCTTGGATCCTGTCTTTGGTCAGAATTTGTAGTGACTATGCAATAATGTGGTGCATTACTCTATTGTTTATTGTAATGTTTATTTTCATGGTAAATTAGATTGTTAATTGGGATGTTACATGTGAGTTTATGGTGACTTATGAGGGAATACTAGGAGTGATGAATATCTTGCCTATAAATAGGATTCATCACTCATAGTAACATTCACCACAAAAACACACATATTGTTGAGAGGGCTATTGCATTGTTAGAAACTTGAGAGTGTTCTTACTTTGCTTTAGTATTTGTGGTCTTGAGAGATAGTTCTCAAGATAAGGGAGGTTTATTATACTTGTAATTGTTGAATTCATTATAATAAACTATATTTAAGGGGTAGGTATTCAAGATACCTCATAAACACTTGTGTTCAATCTTTTGCATTATATTTTTCATTTGTTTTTCATTGTTGAACCTCTTTGAGACTTTAGTTTACATTAACAATTGACTAATGTTTTTTTTTTTTGGTGAAAAAGGGACATTACGTTTAAATTTGGTAAACGTAAGGATTACCACTTGATTTCAAAAAATATTTGTCTATGACGTGGAAAATTCAATACCTCGTTGTTATCACATTAAATATCCAAAATCTTCTATACATATACTAAAATAAAACACGCTTACATCAGCAAAACTAAAAGCTGATGAGATGTCAGCTTCTAAGTAATTTTTTTTCTCCAATTTGTTTATGATGATGTCATAGAAGTTTAAACTACAAATTTACTTGTGATTAATATTAACTTTATGTGTGAAGTTTCAAATACCAAACTTTTCGAAAAATGTGGAAAACACTCTATAATTGAAATTATTATGGAATACATGCTTGGTAAAAGCATTAAAGAACGTCAAACTATTAATGTGCATATTGTTTTTTAAATACATGGAAAATTGGACATCCATGTCTCTTAACAATAGTGTTTTTTAAGCCTATGATGGGGGAACAGTAACCTTCGGTGACAATATGAAGGGTGAGATAATCGCCAAAGGAAAGGTTGGAAGGTCATGTTCCCACGCCATTGATAATGTATTTTTAGTCGAGAATTTGAAACACAACTTACTCAGCATTTCTCAATTTTGTGATAAGGGTAACTCTGTAAACTTTACTTCTGAAAAGTGCATTATTTCTAGGAACGACACAGGAGACATCATTCTTGAGGGAATCAGAAAAGGGAACACTTATGTGGTGGACCTGGACACTGTTCCCAGAAACAGTCTAACGTGTCTAAGTGTTATAGAAGACGACCCACTTCTTTGGCATAAGCGTCTAGGTCATGCTAGTTATTCATTGATTAATACATTAAGATCTACTGACCTAGTTAGAGGACTACCATCTATAAAATTCCTTAAGGATGAAATATGTGATCCTTGTGCCAAAGGAAAACAAGTAAGGTCATCTTTTAAACCAAAGAATGTTGTGACCACCTCAAAAACGCTTGAATTATTACACATGGATTTGTGTGGACCTATGAGAATACAAAGCCGTAGTGGCAAGAGATATGTGTTTGTTATTGTTGATGATTATAGTAGATTTACATGGACTTTATTTTTAGTTAGTAAAGATGAAGCCTTTAATGAGTTTGTCTCTTTCGCTAACAAAATACAAAAATCTACCAATAATCAAATTGTTCACATAAGGTCAGATCATGGTAAAGAATTTGAAAATTCAAGCTTTATGAGTTATTGCAATGAACATGGAATAAGTCACAATTTTTCCGCCCCTAGAACACCACAACAAAATGGTGTAGTAGAAAGGAAAAATAGAACTTTAGAAGAAATGGCTAGGACTATGTTGATTGCTAGTGGTTTACCTAGAAATTTTTGGGCCGAGGCTGTTAATACTGCATGTTATATTTTAAATAGAGTATTGATAAGACCAATCACTTCTAAGACACCCTATGAACTGTTTAAAGGTGTTAAACCAAATATTGCCTATTTTCGTGTGTTTGGATGCAAATGTTTTGTACATGTTAATGGAAAACGGAATATAGGTAAATTTGATGAAAGAAGTGATGAAGCAGTATTTCTTGGCTACTCATCTGAAAGTAAGGCATATAGAGTCTATAACAAAAGAACAATGGGCGTGGAAGAATCCGTTCACATAATTTTCGATGAAACTAACTTTTTGTCAAGTGAACAGGATACAAATAATTTTAAGATAGGTCTTGCAAATCTAGAAGAAGATGATGAAGAATTGAAAGTGCATGATCAAGAAACAGCTGGTGAACAGCCGGTTCCAGCAGAAGCAGAAAGTACTGATCAAGTTCAGGAACTGCCAGAACATCAGGAACAGCAGACTGTTCCCAATCCAGCTGTTCCTACATATGAGCAGAACAATCCAGTAGCTGAACAGAATGTTAATCAAGCTGATGAACCAGAACATGCTACTGTTCCCACAAGAGATTTTATGCCAAAACCTTGGAGATATCAAAAATACCATCCTCTTGATTTGATTGTAAGTGACTTAAATAAAGGAACACAAACTAGATCTCAAATGAGAAACTTTTGTGCACATTTTGCGTTCCTATCATCACTTGAACCCAAAAATCATGAAGAAGCTCTAAGGGATTCGGAATGGGTAGTAGCCATGCAAGATGAATTGAACGAATTTGAAAGGAACAAAGTATGGCATTTAGAACCCAAACCGAAACACAAGAAGGTAATTGGTTTGAAATGGGTATTTCGGAACAAACTAGATGAGCATGGAATAATTGTAAGAAACAAAGCAAGGCTCGTGGTCAAAGGGTACAATCAACAAGAAGGTATTGATTATACTGAGACATTTGCTCCAGTAGCAAGGTTAGAAGCTATTAGAATTTTAATTTCTTTTGCTGCATTTATGAACTTTAAATTATATCAAATGGATGTGAAATGTGCTTTCTTGAATGGTTTTCTTGATGAAGAAGTTTTTGTTGAACAACCGCCTGGCTTTGAGAATACCTCGTGTCTTGATCATGTCTATAAGCTTGATAAAGCTCTTTATGGGTTGAAACAAGCTCCAAGGCAATGGTATGAAAGACTATCAAAGTTTTTGATCCAAAATGACTTTATTAGAGGTAAAATTGATAAAACCTTATTCTTTAAGAATAAAGGTTCCAATATATTAGTTGTTCAAATATATGTTGATGATATTATTTTTGGTGCCACAAATGAATTGCTATGTAAAGAATTTGCTAACCTTATGAGCACTGAATTTGAAATGAGCATGATGGGAGAATTAAATTTCTTTCTTGGTTTGCAAATTAAACAAACTGCTAATGGTATCTTTATTCATCAACAAAAATATATAAAAGAACTTCTTAAGAAATATGGCTTGAATAACGCTAAAACCAACCATACACCCATGGCTACTAATCTAAGATTAGATGAAGATACAAATGGAACAAATATTGACCAAACTATGTATAGAGGCATGATTGGATCTTTATTATATCTAACTGCTAGTAGACCCGATATTGCATTTAGTGTTGGTCTATGTGCGAGATTTCAATCTAACCCTAAAGAATCACATCTAACTGCAGTGAAACGTATTTTGAGATATCTAAAGGGAACAGATGATTTATCATTATTTTATCCTAAAAGTGATGTCTTTGATTTGAAAGGCTTTAGTGATGCAGATTATGCAGGAGATCTTGTTAATAGAAAAAGCACGTCAGGTATGGTACAATTTCTTGGCTCATGTTTAGTTTCGTGGAGTTCCAAGAAACAAAACACTGTTGCATTATCAACTGCTGAAGCTGAGTACGTAGCAGCAGCAGCTTGCTGTTCCCAAATGATATGGATAAAGCAGCAGCTAAGAGACTTTGGTATTAAGTATGCATGTGTTCCTATTTATTGCGATAATACCAGTGCCATATGCATATCCAAAGATCCAGTGCATCACTCACGAGTAAAGCACATCCATATTAGGCATCATTTTCTTAAGGATAATGTTGAAAATAAAAATATCATTGTTAAGCATGTAAACACTAACGAGCAAATAGCAGATATCATGACCAAACCGCTTCCAAGGGAACAGCATGAGAAAATGAGATTGGAACTTGGCATGATCAAGCTGCATTAAAGGAAGTGTCATATATGATTCTTAGAGACAAAATAAAAATTGAAAATGATCAATCAACCACAATAAACTTGATTGAAAGATCAATTATCGAAAGGATCAGGTACGCATTTTTTAAGGGAATATACTTTGAATGTTCTTATGATTGCATGATTATTTTGATCAAACGGTAGTAGCATAATATTATCATTTTCTTATTATAAATATATAATAAAAATAAAAAAAAATAAAATAAAATAAAATAAAATAAAATAAAATAAAAAAAAAATAAAAATTATATATAAATTTTTTTTTTCTTTCCAGCAATTTTTTTTGGAAAGTAGGAGTTGAATCATCAAATTCATCTGTCTCCATTTCGTGTCTCTGTATCAAAATGCATAAATAAGGAAAATGGAACATTTAGTAACCGTCACCTCTCACAAATAAACCCACTCCCTCACGTTCCATCTTTCACTTCATAATCATTACCCTTTCCTTTTCACTCAACCCTAAACCGTCATTTTCTCCATTACTCTTTCTTTTCTCTCTCAAAACATCCATGAAGACCAAGAATCAGAGTCCTAAAATGAAGCAACCTGTACCTCTTCAAGTCATCTACCCACCTTCTCACACTCCTAAGCCTGAGAATTCATCAAAAGAACCGGAGGGAACCCCCATCTCCCTGGAAACACATGCAGGCAGTAAGAGAACAAGAGGATCCAAGACACCTCTAACACGTTCTGTCAAGAAAATCAAGGTAACCCACTACTTGAACGCTGAGGAACTATCTAAAGAAATGTCAGTTGGCTTTGGCCTCGACAAAGAGTGGTATGAGACTACAAACTTTCCTCAATTTCACAAAATTCTACAAACTCAACATTGGGAATCACTCATGGGCGATTACTGCTGCAATCCCATTTACCCAGAAATTATGCGTGAGTTCATCTCTAACTTTTCTATTAATGATGGAGTCTGTTCAAGTTCAATTAAAGAAATTAAAATTGAGTTTGATAGTATGACGTTAGGACAGTGGCTAGGAGTACCAGCCACTGGTTTTGATGTTTATTATGTTGGGTCAAAAATTGCGTTTTCTGGAATTGATGAGAAGGATGTTTGGAGATGTTTAGGCGTTAGGCAAAAGAGAGGTAAAGTGAGTCACAATGTTTTGTCCCCCTTACACAAGTTACTCTACAACATTGCTCGAAGGTTTATTTTACCACGAAATTCAAAACGTAGTGAGGTAAGTCTTCGAGATGCCACTTTGATTTACTGTATGGTGAACAATATAAAGATTAATTTTCCTTCCTTGATGATTTCGCATTTAAATGATTGTATAGCCAAAAGATGTATGGTAGGCTATGGTGGTTTGTTGTCCTGGATTTTCTCAAAATTTGGTGTTCCACTTGGAGAATACAGTTTTCCTATGGGTCCCAGTAACATGATAGGTGCAAAATGTTTGAGTAACTTGCGCCTTCAATTAAATGAGGAAGGGATCCTTGAAAATGCTGTGGAACAAGTTGAGATTGATTCTGATGATGAGGAACAGGAGGAAGAGGAGAAGGAGAAGGAAAAACAGAAGGAAGAAGGGAAGGAAAAGGAGGAACAGGAGGAACAGGAAAAAGAAGTTGAAAAGGAGGAACAGGAGAAAGAAGGAGCTGGAGTTAAGGAACAGGAGGTTGTTCCTTCTGATAAGGAGGAAGAAGACAAGGGGATGGGACCTGAAGTTGCTCTTGATGATGACTCTAGGGCTGAACCCAGTAGTTTTCCCTCACCAAAGCCAACCACTCCACCATCCCATCATTTCCCATCACCACCACCATCACCAACACCAAGATCACCACCACCATCATTTCACAGACAAAGCTTTGATCAGGCAACCGTTCCTACTGCCCCCTTATACTCCATTCTCCTCAAGCTTGATGATTTGCAGGATCGCTTCTTCAAATTTCAAGATGAGATTCGTGTTTCCCTAGCCTCATTAGCTGACCAGATGACTCAAATGGAGGCTCGTCTTGGTGCTAAATTGGATACAGTGGAGGTGGAAACAGAATATATTGATGAAGATGCCCCTGCTTCCTAGTTCTCCTTTAATATCTTTTATGTTTCATTGCTACTATCTCTGTCACCAAACAATTTCTTTGTCTTTTGGTACCAGCTGGGGTACACCTCTTAAACATTGTTAACTTTGTTAAACCTTTTTACATATGCTACTAACTGTTAGGTTTGATTAGTCATTGCTTATCATGCTTGCATTCATTGTTATTGCTTTTTAATTTGTGCATCCTTATTCTCTCTTTGACTATATCTATATGTTTAGTGCTGTGGTTTGATTGCTTATCTCCTTTTTGAATGATGTCAAAAGGGGGAATATTTGGCACAAACTTAAATAATGCTTGAGCATGTTTGAGATCTAGTTAAATCTATTATGTTGAACTTATGGATTAAGGTGCTGGTTTGGTTTCTGATGTTTGGTTTCGGATGTTTGTGTTGCTAGCTGTTAGTTGTTGCTCATTGATATTGAAACTAGGTTTTCTATTGAGTTAAGGATAATTTATGCTGAAATAATATAAAGTTGTTGTTTTGATTATTTCTAGAGTAACTGGTATCATGATATTTAGTTAAGAAGAGTTGTTTTGATCTCTAACATACTCTTCAACATTGGTTTACTCTATTTTGTTTTTAAGTTTGTTTGAAAAGTTTGTCATCATCAAAAAGGGGGAATTTGTTGGACCTCTTGAGTTTTGATGATGACTACACTTTAACAAATATGTGTTTAGAGATTTTGTGCAGGTCGATATCTGATTAATTGTGATCGTTGATAGTACCTATGGCTTAGTTCATGGGAATATACATGTCAAAAGGTTTCAAGAGATGTTAGAAGAGTATATCACGTGGGATGTAAAATGGAGACAGGAAGTCTACTGTTCCCAGGTTTGATGTTCTAGCAAGTTGGAATTTGGAGACAGCGCAGTGTTCCCAAACTGAAGTCAATTTACGTTAGCTAATAAATTCTATCTTTTATTTTTTAGTTAATGTATTTTAAATTAATTTGTTGCAGTAATAATTTATTAAAGTTAATTGGCAAATCGTTTTTTATTAAATAAAATGGATTCACGTTTTAATTCGTTAAGATCCTTTATTTTAGGATCTATCTTTAGTAAATCCTGGATTTGTTAAAAATAGAATTAACTAACTTTGAATTGGTCTTAGCAAATCTTTCTAACCGGTTTTATTCCTAAAAAATAGCAAGCAATCATTTCCACTAAGATTAACCGTTCTCTATTAATAGCAAAAACGTTCCAGCAGGTTGGTACTGGAACAGGAACAGCTGTTAAAAGAAACTGCTGCTTAAAGGGAACAGAAGCTATTTTAGTAAATGGGAACAGCGGTTATTGTTTGTCTACACGTGTGATTTGACTTAATCAAATCTTATGGAAATAACCGTGTGTTTGCTTAATCCACATTACTCCCATGATCTCTTGATAGTGGGATGATGGATTGGATTATTCCATTTTCTTAGGAATATTATTTTCTATAAATTGCAAGTTAATTCCGGTTTTTAAGTGATGAGAAGTAATCCAACGTTTTGTGCTTAAGTGTTTTTCATACGTTTTTGTTGGATTTTACAAGAAATATTTTGTTCTTAAAGTTGCCAATTAATTTATAATATTTTCTTGATGCAACTCTTTGATTTATTTTAGAGAATTTCTATCCTTTTTGTAAGGGATTTTGAGAGTTTATGTAATTAGACTCGGGTGAGTCTAAGGGGGAAGTTAGATAGCTTTTAGTGAAGCTAGAGAGGATTAGCTTATTGTAAAGCTAAGTTTGTTGCTTTGAGTAAAGCAATTAGAGAGTGAAGAGTTGGCCTAGTTGTTTCGCTTCAAGTGAAGTAAGGTGTTTATTGTAATTGTAACTAATTGCCTTAAACATAGTGAAGTTGTTAGAAATCCCAAGTGGTCGTGGTTTTTCCTTTTGTTTAGGCCCAAAAGGTTTCCACGTAAAATCGTGCGTCTCTCTTATTATTTTGCTCTTAGTTTAAGCTTTATTTATTTTGAATAATTCCGCAAAAACAGGGCACAATCGCTTAAACTTGCAACAACAACAATTCACCCCCCCTCTTGTTGCTGTTCCCGTTCCTAATTGAATCAACAAGGAAGATGGACACAAATGAGAAAGAAGGCGGTGAGCACAATCCGGCTTGCCATTGCATCCGAAATCAAGTATCACTACTTGAAAGAGACCGATCCCGGTGAGTTGTTGGAAAAATTACAAACGGTGTATGCTTCCAAATCCCTAACTAATAAACTTTGCTTGAGGTGGGAGTTGTATCAACTCATGAAGGATGAAGATACAACAATGCAAGACCACATTAACACATTTAACAAGTTGGTGTGCCAATTGTTAAACGCCGATGAAAAGTTGACCGATGAAGAACAAGCGTTACTACTTTTGGCTTCACTTCCCAAGGACTATAGAAACATAGTCCAAAAATTGCTCATAGGTAGGGATTCTATCACTCTTGATCAAGCATTAGCGGCGTTGAGAGAGAATGATAGGTTCATGGTGAGTAGAGAGGGGGAAGAAAAGAAGAATGTTGGGGATGGCTTGTTTAGTGAGGATTCTAATAGGGGAAGAACCAAGGAAAGATATCAAGGAAGGGGTAAGTCTCGTGGGAAGGATGATCTTAGTAACAAAGAGTGTTACTATTGTAAGAAAAAGGGGCACATACAAATGATGTGCAAGGAATTTAAGGAAGACCTTAAGAGAATGAGAAACTTAAGGGATAGTGGAAGGATTGAGAATGAGAGTAGCGGGAATGCCGCTCTAGGTTTTGTTGAAGATGATGACTATGATGGGGCTGGTGAGGTTATGATTGAGACACATGGAGGTGTCAAAAGAAGGCTTCGTGATGTAAGGTATGTACCTAAGTTTGAGAGGAACCTTATTTCATTAGGTAGACTTGAGAGTAAAGGATGCACTTTCAAAGCAAGTGGAGTGGTTTTGAAAGTCATTAGAGGGAGCATGGTGCTCATGAAGGGAGTAAGGAGTAAGAGAAACTTGTATGAGTTACAAGTTGATTGTGGTAGCCTAGGCCACAAAGGTGTTGGTGATAGTGTGTTTGGGTCAAAGAGAGTTACTTTTGAGGATAATAAGAGTATTGGACTTAAGGGGGAGATTGTTAAAGCAAGTACCAATAATCTTAATTATGGCGTTAACTTTAAATATATAATCGAACATGCTTTGTCTTGTACTTTAGAGAGGGTCGATAAAGATGTGTCGAATATGGGTGATTTAAGGTTTGGAACGATTGATAAGAGTTGCTTGACAAAGCAACAAATAAAGAAGCAGACTGTGAGTGGCTCGACCAACCGCTCGATCGAGTAAAGTATTGCTCGACCGGTCGAGCGGTGTTGGCTCGGTCGAGCAAGATGTCCAGGACAAGTCAGTAGCTTCACCGGAAGCTCGCTTGACCGAGCGAGGTAGTGGCTTGGTCGAGCGGAAGTCCAGAAAACTACCTTGGATCCTGTCTTTGGTCAGAATTTGTAGTGACTATGCAATAATGTGGTGCATTACTCTATTGTTTATTGTAATGTTTATTTTCATGGTAAATTAGATTGTTAATTGGGATGTTACATGTGAGTTTATGGTGACTTATGAGGGAATACTAGGAGTGATGAATATCTTGCCTATAAATAGGATTCATCACTCATAGTAACATTCACCACAAAAACACACATATTGTTGAGAGGGCTATTGCATTGTTAGAAACTTGAGAGTGTTCTTACTTTGCTTTAGTATTTGTGGTCTTGAGAGATAGTTCTCAAGATAAGGGAGGTTTATTATACTTGTAATTGTTGAATTCATTATAATAAACTATATTTAAGGGGTAGGTATTCAAGATACCTCATAAACACTTGTGTTCAATCTTTTGCATTATATTTTTCATTTGTTTTTCATTGTTGAACCTCTTTGAGACTTTAGTTTACATTAACAATTGACTAATGTTTTTTTTTTGGTGAAAAAGGGACATTACGTTTAAATTTGCTAAACGTAAGGATTACCACTTGATTTCAAAAAATATTTGTCTATGACGTGGAAAATTCAATACCTCGTTGTTATCACATTAAATATCCAAAATCTTCTATACATATACTAAAATAAAACACGCTTACATCAGCAAAACTAAAAGCTGATGAGATGTCAGCTTCTAAGTAATTTTTTTTTCTCCAATTTGTTTATGATGATGTCATAGAAGTTTAAACTACAAATTTACTTGTGATTAATATTAACTTTATGTGTGAAGTTTCAAATACCAAACTTTTCGAAAAATGTGGAAAACACTCTATAATTGAAATTATTATGGAATACATGCTTGGTAAAAGCATTAAAGAACGTCAAACTATTAATGTGCATATTGTTTTTTAAATACATGGAAAATTGGACATCCATGTCTCTTAACAATAGTGGAAAAAACCTCTTATGATGCGGTTTTTAAGCCCATATATGCTACGGTTTTAACCACAAGCACTTGTGATGGCAGTAGATAGGCTTTATTTGCTACTGCGGTTCAAAATTGCAGCATAAAAGTGGACTATATGCTGTGGTTCTGGGAGAACTGCAACATATAATTTTTTTTCATTTTATATAAATTCACTAATAAATGATAATAAATATTTACATAATAATTATTACACTAATAATTATTAATATTTTCCCAATCATCACCAAAAATTCCTCATACAACTCCAAATCAATCATCACTTAATACTTCTATATATCTAGTGATGGAAGACGAATTTTAATAAACTTATAATAAAATATATTTTACAATAATTGTAATATACATAATTGCGAAAAAATATATATTTACAATCTAACAATGTTGTATATATATACATGTATATATACAGAATAGAAAAATCTAAACTAATTACTCTACTGTTATACCCAAAAATTCAATTAAACCGCAACAACCTTGTCCTTCATTTTATCGATTTTGCCCTTAGTCATAGGACGTGATTTCCGTTTAATAAAGTAACTTTGACCTTTTCAAAGTACTTATTAAATAAATACTTTTCCATAGGTTCAAAATTGTCCACTTTTCCATAGATGAATTATGTTAATTAATAAAGTACTTTTCATAGGTTCAAAGTTAGATATTTTGCTTGTCCAACAATATTAGTATCACAAATTCTTAATTGAGACCATCTATAGTAAAGATACCCTATATTGGGCCGGCCCAATATTTGAATTTAAAAAATAAAATAAAATGAGGTAACTGAATCACAAACACGCGCGTTTGTGATTAGTCATTTCATAACCTTTCAACTTCAACTTCCATTCACGCTTCCACATTACTGTCTTTCCTGACAAAATATCTCTCCCAATCTTCATCTCTCAAACTTCCATTTTTTCGATTTCTAGGGTTCCATTTTATTGTTCACGATTCTTAAGACTTGCAATTTTTCATTCCCTATTCAAAATTCTCAACATCTACGTTTCATCCAAGGTATGTGTTCATGCTTCTTTCAAGGGTTCACCATTTTCGTCTGAAAAAGCTTCGATTTTTGGTTGATTTTTGCTATTTCTTGTATTGGATTTAGGTTTCCAAAACGGGAAAAATTAGTGACAATGCTGTGTTAGCTTCTGTATTTTCAAAAAAGAACAAAAGGGTTCATTTCAAGGATCAAAATATCACCCCTCAAGAGACAGAGGTGACCGACAAAGTACCCAAACAAAGGGCTCCTGTGTTAGCTTCTGTATTTAAAAAAAGAACAAAAGGGTTCATTTCAGGGATCAAAATATCACCCATCAAGAGACAGAGGTGACCGACAAAGTACCCAAACAAAGGGCTCCCAGATCGCAGACTTCACTGGTGAACATAGAACCGGATGAAGGAATGTAAGTTCATCTTTTTGACCTAAATTGATATTATTACATGATATATTTTGGATTTTTGACCTACTCATTTCGGATTATAAAATTGTTGAGTGTATGTGAAATTATGGAGTGTTGTGCTATGTTCTTATTTTGGAGTATGATATGTGATGGTTGGTATTATAATAAAATGTATTTGCTCTTATAATAATCTATATTTGAGTCTAAAATAGAATATATCAATCGTATTCATAGTTGGGATTATAATACCAATTATTGGAGTCATAATATTATGTATTTGGATTTATAATATTGAGTGTCTAGGATCTATAAGAATTTGGAATTTATTTAATGTTATGTATGAACATTGACCCACTCTATGGTTTGTTTATAGTTGGTTCTTCAATAAGTTATATTTGTGTGTTTGTACATTGTTTATGAATTGGTTTAACCAAAACATTAATAACTTTTAATGGTTCAATAGCTTGCATATAGAAGGCTTTACAGGGCTACAATATTAACAACGGTTATGCTAAGCGATCTAAATATGGACCGAGATAAATTGGTCACGTTGGCGAATGATTTCGCAGATGAAAAGCCCAAAAGATTGCCATCAATACTTGCTGCGAGGACACCAATGCCATTAGCAATGATCGATGACAAAAAAGGAAAGAGAACGACAAAGCATGTGGCTCAAAGGCCAAAGCCAAAACAGGTTGTTCCAAAGAGATAACCCAGGGAGAATGTGCCATGGAAGAAGATAAAGTAGTTGTTTTTAAAACATTAACGTATTAATTTTGGGTTTAGAACAATTTTATGGTGTTGTATGCTTCAAACAATATCAACAACAGTCTGTGGTTATTTTTGGGCTTTTGTGAAATAGTTTTAATGACTTGATCTAATTTATTATCACAGACGTTTAGATTTGGTGTTATATCGATATTTGATTAGTATTATTATACTCTAAAGTTTATATTATATATTAGTTTAGTTTAGGTCATCACTTTGGTCCTCTCGTTGATCTAAATATGGTTGACATTATATATTGGATGTGTTTTTAAAATCAACAATTGTATGTATTTTTATTGTGGTTTTGATTTATAATAATTTTTATTTGGATATATAATCGACAGTTTTTGGATATATAATGGACTATATTATGAAGTATTCTAGTTGAATTATGTCATAACTGTGTGTATATAACAATGTGTATTTTGGGCTATAGTATAATGTATTTGGGTTATATTAGTGGTTATAATATAATATATTTGATGTTAAAATGTTATATTTCTGGGTTTACTACAGTACCAGATGTTTATCATAATATATTTGCTTGTACATTATATTATATTTGGGATCATAATATCATGTAATTGGAGTTGTACTGAATTAGTTTTATAATTATAACATGTTTTGAGATAAACACAGTATTTAAAAATTCTTAACTGACAAATTTGCTTGTATATTATATTATCTTTAGGATCCTAATATCATGTAATTGGAGTTATACCGACTCAAGTTTATAATTATAATACAACACAATATATATAACCATCAAATTTACTCTATATAATGTGTTTCTTTGGTGTTGTAGAATCGAACTACTTATTTGTTGTGTTCCTTTTTTGTCAAAATGACCCTTGATCCTCGTTTTACGTCCCTTAGTTAATGATTTATCCGGGTCTAGTACCATGATTTATGCACCCGACACAAAGAATTGCGACGACTGTTCTTGCACTGAATCTTCTAGCAACCTTTGAACTTCTTCGTATACTTTGTTACATAGATCCTTAACCACCCTTCGAGCATCATTGTTGTGTTGTGTTTTCAAAACCAAATTTACATTTTATGCCCCATGTTATTTCTCCACTGTAACGCTAATAATCTCTGGTGTTTGTCTTTGTCTTTGTCTTTCCCACAATGGTCTTGGTTGTTGAACATCTTCTCCCACACATCTTTCTTAGCACTTTTTGTCCATCGATTTTTTTTGGGATTTTTTTTATTGAGTGATTATAAAGTATGCGCAAGCAATGACAACATAACCAATCACATTTCTCAAAGTTTTTGCATGTGCATTAACATTTACGTTTCCTTGATAGTTCATATAAACAACAGTCTGTAAGCATTCTTTCGTATCTTTCATCCATACCCTACACGACATAGCAAAAATTTATTACATCAATTATAGTATGTTGTAACACCAATTACAATATATTATGATACCAATTATAATATATTATAATATAATATTAATTAAAATATATTATAAAAGCAATTGTAATTTATTATAATGCCAATTATAAAATATTTTAATTTCCAAACAGATCAAGTTATGACCAAGTTTGCACTTACTTAGATACTTTCAACCCATTGTCTTGCATGATTTCAGCCACAGAACACGATATAGCTATATTGAACTCCTCTTTAAAATCTCTAAATAAAGTTGAAGTGTAGACCTCAGCTGCATGTTTGAGCAAACAGACAATACGTAGACTAGAAGCTGATGTTGTTCTTAAACAGTAAAATTCTGCTTCAATCTCTCATTTCCTCCATCATTCTACGATGTTCAGAAAAATCTTATAAAATAGCGTCAAACTTGAGCTTTTGTTGCTTCAAATCCAATAGCACTATTTGTTGATTCACTCCTTTGTGAAGATTGAATCCCGGCTGAGAAGAAGTCTTTACTTAATCTTGTACATCACTTGTGCCTTATTTTGTATAGACGATCAAATCATTTGTAGAATTCTTCATTTTCTTTCATTTTGTATGTGGTTACCATATTATCCCAACATTCATTAAATTCCTCCTCACTATTTCATCCCATCAAGCATTTATGAAAGGCTTCCTTGAAGCTTGCATTTGACTTCAATGATGCAAAACGTGATACTACATTATTCAGCAAGTGCCACAAGCATAATCTATGCTTTGCATTCGAAAACATCTACAGATTATAAGACCAAATGTAACATATTATATTACCAAATATTATATTATATGGAACCAAATATAGTATTATATATACCCAGTGTAACATATTAGATCACCGAATAATACAACATAGTACCAAATGTTTTTCACCTTTTCAATTGCTTTTGACATCGCAAAGTCTTGATCAATGAAGATCGACATTTGGGATTTATTGTTCATAACCTTCTTAAATTGACCAAGAACCCGACAAAAAATTTTTATTTGGTGGCGTTGAGATACTTTTTTTTTGGAATACAAGATAGGTTGACGGAAGAGAAGGACTACGTAAGAACAGAACCCCAAACCTCAATTGGGAAATCGGTACTCACTCCAACTAAAAAAAGACTCGATTCTTGTGTCGGTAAGATACTAACATATGTAGTTTTGAGTGTTGTGAGAGACATTTTGAGAGATAAAAGGCCAAGAACTTGGAATTCCTTCTTAAGTTGGAACGTTTCTTTTATCGATAAGTTGATTCTTGTGAGTTGTGATTATTGTGTGTATGAACAAAATTGAAGCAAGTCAATATTAAATGTTGTAATATTGTGTATACGATTTGGTAATAATTTGATTATTAATTGAAAATATTTATACTTTAACCAACAAAATAAATTCATATATTGATTTTTTCTTATTTTGATTTGTACTTTAGTATGATGTAATTTTTGAAAATGGGACTTTACTAATACTTTTCATAAGGCCGTTAAAGTTCAAGACCGAGCTTGTTGGCCCTGATGATAAGTTAGAAAGTATTTACGTAACAAGATATCTGATGAGTATTTGAATGATTAAATTCTAAGTTATTTTGATTGTGATTTGTTTCAAAATTTGTCAATTGATGATATTATGTGCCGCTTTTGAAATATGAAAACTCAATGTGGACAATTGGCTTAATTAACAAGTTGTTTGATGTAATTTTTTTTGCTTGAATGGTTGACATCACTTATTTTTTTTTCTAGATCCGCCACTACATGCGGCAGTATTTTCCATTCACAAATGCTTACTTTTTTGAAAAATTTTATAATTTGTGTGTTCAGTCCGAGGTATCAAGACATGTGATGGTTTCACGGACAAGAGCAGGATTTACATTGAATATCATCGATACACCAGGTCTTGTTGAAGGAGGATATGTGAATGAGTGGGCACTTGACATGATAAAAAGGTTAGTGACCATCTTTCCAATTATTTTGAAAAGTTCTTTTGATTTTTATATGATTGGTCACAAGATGATGCATGTTAATAGCTATTTCAAGTTTCTGTTAAGCTTTCCTGCAACTATCGTACCATCTTTATCTGTTTTTATAATTACTTGGTTGTTGATATTGCTTTTCCTATTTGTATCCACCATATTGTCTATCGGAAAATTGATTGCTACTCGACACTTGTATTTGTCGGACAGGGTAAATTTTAAGGATCAAGATTATGGCTTAGAGAGCATTCACTTACATTGTCCTTTGTTAATGATCAAGTTCTTGAGTATGAAATTGTGCATTTCTTTTTTTCTTTTTTTTTACTATGCTTATTTTGAGTTAACCTAGGCTTAGGGTAATTTATGTTTGGGAATCCACACCACACCTTGTCGGTTCAGATTTACGATCCAATTTTGATTATTCTTTGTATCCTCCCAAATCACATTACTCCAAGCAAAATAAAAAATTTGTTATAGGAAAAGAAAAGGGAGATTGAGGTAATCCACCCTTTTTGGACGAGGAAGTCAGTTTTATTTTTATGATAAAAAGATAGCATAATGGCCATAATGCGGACTTGGTTTATGAATACTATTGGCTTTGGGAGTGGAATATGGGACCGTACCTATTCTTGTCCTTACACATGCTCAGTTCTCACCCCCTGATGGACTCGGTTATGAAGACTTCTTTGAAAATCCAACTCTTTTCTAAAACTTGTTCGCTTTGGGGCCGGAATAAAGAAATCAGGTTCTGTTGTATGGCAACTTCTCTTTTTAGCTTTGGAATTTTTCATCCTGCTTGCATTATGTGTTTCTTCTAATTCGTTTTTTTGGTGCATGTTGTTGTATTGTGTTATGTTTGATTCTGATTAATTAAGGAAATAAAAAAAAGTTGACATAAGTCAAAAACAACCATATAGTAAGAAGCAATCACTTAAAGGGTTCGTGCTTATAAATTTCTATTACTTGTGTTTTTTTTCAATTACAACATGATAAGTTTGACTTCTGCTGTTTGCATTATATATTGTTTTTTCAAGTTCTTATTTCCTCCCCTAATGTGTGCTTTGGCTTTTTTGTATTTTTATTCTGAAGTTTCATATCTAATACTATATACCATAAAGTTAATCTCGATGATATGTGTCGTAACCATGTTTTTTTGCTAAAAATTGATGCTATATGTTAAAATCGTTAATTGCAATGATGCACGTGTTGCAATCATGTATATTTTTTTCCTACCAAAAATCCTAAACAAATGTTAAACAAATCAACAAATATTGCTTATATTATATCAAGGAGGATTTTTGACTAGAAAGCTAAAATTGCAAGACATTATTTGATCGATTAAGGAGAACTTACTTTGAGCCCCCCCCCCCCCCCCCCCCTACTCGTACTGACTGACTGTGCTTTCCATGTTTGCTTTGCCATATTATGTATTCCGTATGTAAGGTGTTGTTCTTACTGAATTAGTAACGAAAACCGGAGGTTCTTGCACCCACCCCATATCAGGGCCCTCTTCGTTGACTTGAGGTTGGTAGAGAAAAGCCATCGAACAAAGAACACTAAAGCGACGAATGGGTAAACGAAGATAAAAAGTCTGTTTTTTCTTTTATATTCATAGAAGCAATAGTGTCTGGCAATGGATCCTTATCCCGTACTGAGTCAAATCTCCGAACTACGAATGACTTGATCTTGTAAGGAGACGGCCATCTCAAGGCACATCACGACGTACAGGCAAGACCGGCAAGACCTGGGATCTTCATGATAAATATAAAAATATTCTCTATCATAGATTTATATTGAAATATAATAATAGTTTGGCTCATTTATAAGAAGTTAATAGTAATGGTTGATCTAAGATATTCCGTGTATTTGTACGGGAAGTTAAGCTCGTTGATCAATATTATCCTTGTGTTTTGGGTGCGCTTTGCATTATGCTGGTAGTGAGTTTTTGGAGAAAGACTGCTGCCCAGTATTAGTTTTGATGGGAAGCTACATGCTTCAGGTTGTTGAAAGTAACTTCCATACCACTAACATGTCTCATTTTTCACATAGTCAAACTAGGACAAAGTATGACTTTACTGAATCTTTCTTTATGCAAATTGTTATAACCTACAAGAGGAAGCCATGACGGTATTCTTATTTGTCGAAGAACATGTGCCATGGTTTTCCCGGATTAAGGGAACTCGAAATTTTAACTGTTTTATTTGATGAT
Source organism: Amaranthus tricolor (assembly GCF_026212465.1). Lineage (NCBI taxonomy): Eukaryota > Viridiplantae > Streptophyta > Magnoliopsida > Caryophyllales > Amaranthaceae > Amaranthus > Amaranthus tricolor. The sequence continues at coordinate 28,625,292 of NC_080048.1, forward strand.
TTTTTCTGTTTTGTGAACTATTGCATAAATGGTGAGTTGTTCAAAGTTGCTGGGGAACATATTGTGTTCAAGAAAACATCGTCTCTGAATTGTGGTTCTCTTTGTATTTTACTTTATTAGATCGAGGTTAAGCTTTCTTATTCCGGATATTTTTCCTTTTTTTTTTTATTGTTTCCTAGGCATCCACAATGCTTGTTATTTTAGTTGAGAACAGTGGGCGATGCAATATAAATGACCACTCAACTTGTCAAGTTTTCTACCAAAATTACACTGATATTTTATTATCATTATCGCTATTTAAAACCTGATACCAAATGGGCCGTTAATGTCTTTCACCTACATAAAGTTAGGCAGGTAAGCAGTACGCAATTGTACTCTTGTTAGAACAAAGAAGTTGTTTTCAATTGACCTGTGATTGCTAGTATGTTCTGCAATTTCACATGTATAAAATGGGCACAAATGTTAATGCATGGTTCTCTGAAATAAGGGGGGAGCACGAAACTGAAATGAGGAATTAACTTGTATTATGTTTTTACAAGAGACGAATGATTAGCAACTTACTAATTGTATTATGTTGGGTAATTAACTTTGCCATACCATCCTTAAAAATCTCTAATACATTTCTGCTTTTTTTTTGTTGCATTATTTTCTTGTGATAAAGCCGATTCAAGCACAAATCAAAATAGATGTTTTCAGAGAAAAATAGGCTCCATGGGAACTCCGAAATCTAGTTGCTGCCAAACGCAGAGTCTAATGATCGATGGATTGGCCTCATTCGCCTTTTTTATCTCCTTCCGACCCTATCTAAAGTGTTTCACGTCTCATTCTATAGAGGTTGTCGCATTCAACGTCGTGGTTATCATCAGCAGCTCGAGCGATTTTGCGTATCTACGACTGTTGGCTACCTTCAATTTTAGGATATAAAAGTTTCTCATTTGAATTTCTTTGATCTGTCTTTTTGGTAGAGGTATACTACTGTATGTGCATCTAAGGAATTTACTGGATAATTTATTTTGCAATAGAACTGCTTTTTGTAATATCATATTGCACTTTTTCTCTGCTTCTCATTACTGTTTTGTTTTCAAACAATTTAGGGCTTGTTGATATCATTTTCTCAAAATTGTTTTCAGTAATTTAAAACTAGTTGTCATTTATAAATTTCAACAATAATATCGGATTGAGTTTAATTTATTGAGAATCAATGGATTCGAGTTCGATTTTGGGCTAAAATGTTAATGGTTTTCGCTTTAGGGCCTTCAAATTCGAACTCTCTTTTTAGACCCATTTAAGACTCAAATTCAATAGACTTATTTTAAACCCTTCAGACCCACTATAAATCCGACTTATTACACATTTCACGATAATCAACTTAAAATTTATTCTAAACTTATATTTATTTTGACCTAATTTAAAACCTATAGACCCATATTAGTACTAATGAAACCTATAAATTTTAAGAAGTTTAAGTTTGACCAATTAAATCAACTCATTTAGGACCCTTAACATGTTAAACTCGATGGGAGAGGTCCATTACAAAAATCTCAGATTTAATGGGTATTGTCCTAAGCATTTGTTGGAAAAGTGGAAAACAACTTATCCAGGACCTTTGATGTATGCATTTTTCTAGAGAGCATGCAATGCATCATCAAAGCACACAAGACTTTGGCTTTCAAAGGTCATTTAATACTTCTATATCTTGAGTAACACTAATTTTTTTAAAAGTTTCAATGCAACGTTAGGCGTGGATATGCAAACTAGTTATGACTTATGACATAGCTTGAAGGTAGTGTCAAATGCTTAACAAATATTTATATGATATACCTTAATACAACTGTTGGTATGGATCCACCAAAAATTAGTGGATTTGGATTCTAAAATATAATAAGACTCCATTACCAAGAAGTTGTAATTTTTGTTGACATACTAAATATCACATTGTGGCCACTTTTTGGGTTTGATTCATTAAGATAACATGATGTCATATATATGCAGAAATTTAACGGATGAAGTATTTACCATTAGTAACCTATTTAACGTGCTTGCTTTAACACGAACACCTTTCTACAACGTAAATTGATGGTTATGTCTTGATTTAACACCATGACGCACTCTCAGCTGAAGTATTTGCCATTAGTAACCTAATTAACGTGCTTGCTTTAACACGAACACCTTTCTACAATGTAAATTGATGGTTATGTCTTGATTTAACACCATGACGCACTCTCAGCTTCTATGGCTTTTCTCCTATTGTTTACAAAATATCTAATAATCATAAACAAACGACCATATGCCCTAGTTCTTGATCTTGCTCGAGCCGCGCTATCTAAGTCATACAACTGGCCTCTAAACCTATTGTATCGATGACAACATATATAAAGACTCATTGTAGAATGACCTTCCTTTTGCTTATAAGAAGCACGAGTAAAATGAAAATCATTAGTAATAGCTATCAAGCCAGCTCAAGCATGCAATTCATCTAATAAATCAAATTGCCTATCCATAATAAATCTCACAGAATAATTACATCGCCACCACCTAAATCCTCCAAGATATACTGCAATATATTCTTTATTAATAACATTTCAAAAAAACGTTTATTAATAAAATTGCAAAACGTACAAATTTTGCAACTTGACTATAAAATGTGTGACTTTGCTAGGTCTAGTCCCACAATTTGTGCAACTTAAATGTTTTTATTTTTACAAAACAATTACAAAATTTAGTGATGATTTAAAATCTTTGCTTAACTCGACAGTTTTGAGGTTGAACCAATAACCATCTATGTTGTTTCAATGCTGAAGAGAAGTTAGAGGAAAGTTAGATAGAAAAGAGATAGTCCTATTTTGGAAATTTAGTGATAATTTAAAATAGTTAGAAAAGCATCACAAATAGCATAAGATAACTTCTCATCGCGGTCAATCACAATTATATTAAGAGTTTGAACACTTTCAAACAAATCTTTGAACCTCTCCAATACCAAGTGTAGGAATTGCAACCTCATCGTTCATCAAGTAGAAAGCTCCAAGAAGTTTTGATTTAGTACCATTATTTATTTCCATTAAACGATAATCTTACAATGTAATCACTTCTTATCGTTGGTTTTGCAGACAGCATCCATCAATATAACATGAGGCAATATGCGCAAAAATGAAATGAATGTAGGGTTTGTCATTTTTAACCTAGTTAATTGTCCATCAACATATATATTAGTCCAAACCACATAATTACGCCCAGTTGCTGAATATAGACAATGTTGTATATGGAACCTATAAGATATTTCTTCACGTTTCATAGATTTCCTGAGGTTGTATATTTAATTTATTCTAGCATAAACAACATGATATTTTTGCCTGATCAATGTTATGATGAAGGCAAGTTGCATACTAGTCACACTGAGTTATTTGATTTGATGCATCTCGAATGTCCCTTCGCGACCTGCTTGCTTTTCACAAGACCATCTATGTACATTGTAAATCAATGGTAGTATCTTGATTATCACCATATTCAATCTCACCTTTTATGACCTTTCTCCAATTATACGATAATTTTCAATAATCATAGATGGACAACCACATGACCTAGTTCTTGATCCAAGTCGAGACATATTATCTAAGTCATGCAACTGACCTCTAAACCTACCGTATATAGATCACATCGTGAATAAATACTCATTATAGAATCACCCTCCTTTTGCTTATAAGATGCACGAATAAAACAAAATCCAACAGTATTAGCTATCATATCTGCCCAAACATACAACTTAACTAATGATTAAAATTATCTATTCGTTATGAATCTCGTAGAATAATCTGTTTCATCGTCACAAAAATCCTCCATGATATCTCGCATATAATTTTTAAAATAACATATAAATAAAAAAATTTACAAGTCGTACAAATTGTGTAACTTGATTGTGCAAATTTTCCTAGGTTCAGTTGCATGTTTTGTGCGACTTGCATATTTAATATCAAAAAGGAATTTTGTGATAAATTGAAATCGTTGATTACCTTGAGATTTTCAGGGTTGAATTCATCATACATATCTTTTCAATGTAGAAATTGAGCTGATAGAGTTTATTATCGAGAGAAGTTAGAGTGAAAGCCGAGAAAAAGAGTTGGGAAAAATTTTGGATATTTAAACAAAAAAAAGCGTGATAAAAGAAAAAGGTGACAATAAACATCAATGCCTTTAATAAATTATTTTTTACTTTTTTTCTCTTTAAACTGATAAATTTATCATAATTTAATAAATAAATAGATTGTGTTAGTTTGTTACACTTTTCATTTGTCAATGAGCCCCAATTTCAAATCATACTCTTACTAATATATTCTTTATGTCATTCATACTTTTTATCTATTTACTTTCTTACAGGAAAAAATTATCGTAAATAATACAATTTTTTAATATTTTTTTAACAATAATAACACCTTTTGATTAGCCATTGATAATAAGAACTAAGAAGTGTGTTATCCTTTAGCATCCAATTTTAACTGCAACTTATTTTACATGTTATTTATGCAAAAAAAATAAATATACTTTAAATAATAAAAAAAAAACCCACCCTTTTTCTTTTCCCTCACTATGCCCCCACCTCAGGCCTACCATTAGCCCCCACCAACCACCCATCACCAAAACAATACTAATCGTTCACACAACACCACCTGCAAGCACGAACATTCTATGCTCAAATCAGGACACCCATCTCTCCTGCGCAAATTGCAAAACCCAACCTCTTGCTGCAGATGGCTGTAGATTTTTATGAGTGCGGATTGTTGTAGTGTGCTAGTTAAATTTGGTGTTATTGTTAATGGGTATGGGTTTAATTGGTGCTGACACGATCTAGAGATGTTCAAGAGCGGGTTTGGGCGGGTAGCAGACCTAATAATGCCTTAAAGATCTACCCGTGAGTTCAAATATTTGGAAGCCCGCCTGCATTTACGATCATATATTTTTTTGTCGCCACCCGCCCATTTTCTTAGGTGCATGACCCGCGGTTAAGCGGGTATTTCTCATATAAAAATATAAAATACAATACGAATTATAAAGTAACAACATTTATAAAAGTACAATACATTGTTCAAAATACTTAAAATACATTAAAAGTCTCAATATACTAGGTAAGCGGGCTTTGAGTTTGAACTTTGAATGTAGTCTAAAACCCTAGGTTTTTCTAAAGCTTAAGCCACAAGGTAAATGAGTAATGTATTATAAACAATAGATTAGTAGACTAGAGTACTAGAAGGAGTATTAAACTAGGCTAGATAATTACTATTTAATGGGTAATGTTACAAATGTAGATTAGACAGTGGATGAGTCGACAAGAGCAACTTAAAAAAATAGTGTTATTATTTATTGATTAATATATTAAACTAAGAGGACGGGCATGTATATTCGTAGGTATTTTTTTGGTGTGGTTATTTATCTTGGTGGGCGGGTATTACATGTCAAAATTTTAGATTTTTTTTGAAAAATATTGTTCAAATCACCTGTTTTTTGAATCGGGCGCGTCGATCCTGGCAGGTAGCCCTCCCATAAACAATTCTAGCAGGATTTATGGTTTGGCGGGTTAGTGGTGGGAAGTCTTTGCAGGTTTAGGGTTTACACAAGGTGCAGGACGATAGAGGGTTGTTGCAGGGTGAGGGAGAGTTTTTTTTTTTTTTTTTTTTTTTTTTTTTTTTTTTTTTAATTAATTTATCTCTTTTGCACATATTACGTACTATAGTAGGTTGCCTTTACATATTGGGATGCTAGAGTGTTACACCCTCTTAGTTCATATTACTCATGGTTAATCAAAGTTGGTATTACTATAGAGAAAAGATTAAAAAAAATTATTTACAATAATTTTTTGATCTTTTTATTTTTTAAAAATACAAACTAACAACTACACAACACAAGAAAAAAAATCGTATAGCCATTTTAAAACAGAAGTACCAATACACCCTTTATTTAAAGTTAGTGACACAAATAAATTAAAAAATTTGAAATGAATAAGCAAAAAAATTTTGAAAATTCGTATAATAGCTAAAGTTTCAAACTATTTCCTAAAATAAGTAGTTTTTTTCCCAAAGTTCGGATCCGTACCTCGCTGAGGTATATGCTGCGTTGCCTCAGCACTCGAGCATACATGGTTGAACTACATCTTCTCGAGTGCGTAATGCGCCAATATGGAATGGTACAGGGCATCCCACCGCCTTGCGACATAGAGGTTGAGCTACATCTCACCTCACGTAAGGGTCAAGGGGCTAAGAACTGGAGTGAGGTCAACGGGCGACATATTAGTCGTTGGGATCATCGTCTGGAGCTGCTTGCCCAAGGTACGTTGATCGATGTGGCTAACGCAGCTACCACTCCAGATGACATGTCTTAGTTCCTCTCCATCACTCGTCAATGGATGACACCACGAGGTATCATCGCCGCCGCTCAGTACGCACTGGCTGCACGGACAATGATACAGTTTGTAAGTATTTTCGATATTGTTTAATTTTACCTACAACTCATAATATAAAAATATTCTAACTTTTAAATGCTTGTAGGCACAAGGCGTGGCAGCTATGATTAGCTCTACCCACGAGGAGCCTATGCGTGAAATAGCCCAGGACATACTACTAGGGATGCAGTTCTAGCACTTCATTCCCGAAGTCGCTGAGACGACACTGCCATCTACAGACGTCCAAAGATCGCCTCCTCCTCCCGACGTTCATCTGGAGGAGATTGATGTGACGTACCCCCACGAGGGAGCGGGGTCATCACAAGGAGCGGGGTTTTCTTAATATCAATCACCTCCTCTCCCCGATCGTCATACGACCGCCTCTTACTGTCGTAAGAGGTGTAGGAGACCTTCACAGTTAGAAAGGGTTGAGGAGGGTGATGAGCGCTAGTTTTGTGCGCAGATGTACATATGATTGTATTTTGAACATTTGAACAATATTGACATTTGTACATATTTTGTTATATATGTATATGTATATAATATTTCTTATGTTTATTATATACCTAATGTTTTATTTATTTACATTTGTATACATTTGTTATATCTATATATTTATATATTTAAATTTGTATTCATTAGTTATATATGTATATAAGTATATATGTATACATTAGTATATATGTATATTATAAGTATATATGTATATAAGTATATATTATATTGATTTGTAATTTTAAATATTAAAAAGTTGTTCGCTATTATTAACAGCGAACAAAGAAAGTTGTTCAAAAATAGTTAAAATTTTTGTTCGCTGTTAGTAACAGCGAACAAAGACCTTGATTTTTTTTTGACCAAGCTTCTCTATTCGCTGTTACTAATAGCGAACAATCTGAATCTTTACTTTGACAAAAAATACTTATCTTGAAAAATAGTTTAAAACTTTAGCTATTATATGAATTTTTTTATATTTTTTTTCTTATTCATTTCAAATTTTCAATAAATTAAAAATGATCATTTGTCAACCCAAAAATCTAAAAATAGAATTGACACCATGGATGTGGAAAATACAATAATTATTTCAGTCCACTCAAAGCGAAACACGTGTCACCTCCTGAAATACTTTCGTGTCAAAACACACTTTCTTCTCCAATTCATTATATAGTACAAGAAGCAGAAGTATAATTATAAAGCGGTGTAGGAGCACGAGTAATAGCTGAAAACAGAGCATCATTCACAAGTTACATATTCAAAAGTTGAGTTTCATTTAATTAGTACTAGCAAATTGTGCTAAAAAAAATAAAAAAATTATGGGTTTTTCTGGGTTTTTTGTGGGTGCGTGCATTTGTTATTTAAATAAATAAAAAAGAAAAAGAAAAAGTAAAGATCCAATGGAAGGGAAGAAAAGAGGAATAGAGGTGATGGACGGTTCAGATATAATGGAGTTGGTTGAAAATAAAGAGGAGTTTAGTAAATATGTAGATAAGAAGTTCAAAGAACTTGACATTGATAATGATGGTAAGTTATCAGTGAAGGAACTTGAACCTGCTGTTGCTAATATTGGTGCTGCTCTTGGACTTCCTGCTCAAGGCTCTTCTCCTGATTCTGATCACATTTATACTGAGGTTTGTTCTTTTTTTTTTTTTTTTTTTTTTTCCATTTTCTCTTTCTTTTAATTGTCTCTTCAATGCTCACCTTAATATGATATTTTGATGGTCTAAGCTCCAATTTTATATGAATTTTTATTAAATTTATATTTTTATTGTTTTTGGTGGCTCTTGTCTTGATATTGATATTGATATAATAAATAAAAGTATTGATAAATTTGAACTTATACAGTAAAAAGTTAATTGTACACAAAATTAATGAGATTTTATATTATAAAATAAATTGCTTATAAAAATAAATTTTCAAACTTATATGTTAATCCACCTTTCTCCCATATATTTTTATTTGAAATGATATGAATTATAATTCCAACAAAATTAAGACCTTTCACATAGTTAAAATAAAGTTTGACTATCATAAATAATTATACTCCATTTTGTTCTTATTATTATTATTCAATTTTAATTAAATACTCACTCTGTTTACTAATATTATTCTTATTTGGAATAGTCCACTTTAAGGAAAGAAAAATTTAATTAATTTTTTAACACATATTTAGAAGATAAAATATATTAATGTAAAATGCCGTTAGATTCGTCTTAATGTATACCTTTTTATTATGTAATTTTTATAACTTTTTATTATGTGTATATAGTGATATTAAGATTTAAAATTTTCTTTAAAAACTGTAAAAAAAATAAGTGGGAAAAATAAAAAGAAATGGGAGAGTACATTATTTTCATATGTTAATTACGTAAAATATTATTTTTTAAATCTAATTTGTAAGTTTTTTGTTCAGTCTATATATCTATAAAATAGAATTCCTAATTATTATGTTATTAGGTTCAAGGTGCACCTATACTTGTCCGATCCCACATACACAGCCCTATTATAATACTATTATCATAATCATATAATCGAAAATACTAATAACTTTAATGACAAACAACAAATAATATATAATAAGAAGTTTTAACAAATGACTGACGTTTATTAGTTAGTAACTTACTTATACACTTTTTGGTTATGTTTTCCTTATTTATCTAATAGGTATATTTAAAAGTATTATTAATTGCATGATAATTTTATAGGACTTTGATTGATTATTACATTAAAAAATATTTTCAAAAATATTTTTCTATATTGAGGAATATTTTTTTTATGAAATACTTCCTTCAATTTAATTTAGCTATTTCATTTTATTTTGCTATATTTATCAATATACTTATTCAAACCTTATATAACTTAACATAATTAATATCATAAAAGGTTACTTAACTTACTATTATGGAGAAAATAAAATTTCAGTAATTGACTATATGCTTAAACTTTTAGATTAAAATAAAATATAAATTAAAAGTGATGGATAATTAGTGGTAAAATAAAAGAGGCAACTAAATTAAATTGTAGGGAGTATATAATTTATAGTTTATTAGACTTATAAATTAAGTTGAGAGAAATTGTAAAGAAATAATCAAAACATTATCTATTTTTGGATGCATTTTGATTTTGTACTATAGTTGACCTAAGGTAACACTGTGCTAATTGAATTATTTTAAAAAAAATTGTATAATTTTATTTCTTAAAGAATGAATTTATTAATTAAAAATAATATTAATTAATAGTCGATAATAAAAGAGAACTCATTAGCTATTTTAGTATTCACATTTCGTGAGAGTATAATATTAAAATAAAAAAAATGTTTATTTTTCAATTGTTATTATTATATTATTATTATTATAACAAAGTGGATACACAGTTATGATGTTATTATATACAGTATATCAATCATGAAATTTAATTGAAAATATTATGTATGATAATAAAACTAATAGTTTGTAATTTTACATTATTAGCATTTAATATGATACATTATTTGTTGGTATTTGTTTTCATATGCAATGCAATATTGATGACTTGGATTGTTACGTACTTTTTGGCGTGTAATAATGTGTATTATGATAATTTTGGTATTGGAGGAGTAATAGAAGAAATGATGTAAATTGTTACATTAATGAATAAGGAGTGTCCACTTAATTGAAACTCACAATCTTCCTCAAAGTGTACAATCTCTTTGCCATTATTATTATTATATAGCTACTAGCTTGATTAATGAGGAAGTTGGGGGTGCCCATATCCGTTACAGACCTCTTAAATTTTTGAGTTTTTCGTTTTATGATTATACTTCTAAGAAATATTAATGAATTTTGACCACTTGAATGATTATAATCTGATTTTTTTAATCTATCATCACCTTAAGTTCTGACTTTTTCACTGTTTATAAATGTAATGTATTTAGTAATGTGGCTTGAAAAGAATCTAAAAGATGTATTCTATTCTTATGTGTGATTTACTACTTTTACTTGGAAGCTCAAAAAACCAAACTACGTGATTGGTTTAATTTGTTTGTGCTTGCGTACAAAGATTCATTATTGAGTGTCTTTTTATAGCATTGGTTTCCTTTGTGTGCATTAGTACATCAACGAAGCAAATGCTATAAAGGTAGGCCATTAATAATGAATAATAGTAGCATCTTTCCACTTACTTAGAGATTCACTAATGCACGACAATGCATTTAGGATACTGCTATTCTTTTGTGTTATATGTTGTATTTGATATTAATATGATTCTAACAATGATAGGGGCATATCCTAGACATTCTGAAGTCTTCGTGTTCAAATATATGAATATGTTTTATGATTCTATGTGTTTAGATAATAAAAAATCTTTGAGTTTTGATCTTTGGTCACATATATGAAACCAACTCATCTAGGATATATTATGGAGTATGAAACCAATTCATCTAGCTACGATATATTTATATGTAATATATTTGATTTTATTTTGGATTTAATTGATATCAACTTACCTCAATGACAACAACCTAGATCCGCCGTTGGATTGAGTTTACACTTTTAAGACCCCGCTTGGATTGAGTTTAAATATTTAAGGGTTGAATAAAAATCAAAGTAGGAAAACAAAATTAGTTAGATAATAAATTAAAGGAACTTGATTGTTAGAGAGGTAGAGAAATCGGTTAGAAAGTAATGAAAAATAGATTATATAGTAATTAATTTCCCTGTTTTGAGGTATAAAATTACCCTAGGGGAGGGTGGGGGAAAACATTTATCCAAATTAGGGATATTATCCTTATTTTTATTCATATTTTTTTAGTTTACTCTCATTCTATCTCTTTCACAATTATTTCAATTACCTCATTTGTACCTATACTTATCTTTAATTTATTAGTTTGACTTTTATTACTCATTTAAATATTTATACTGAATTCAAACGAGCCCTAAACATTATCGATGTAATAGAGTTGAAATTTTTTAGACCCAATGAATGTGATGGGATAATATTCTTTTGTCGTAATAAATTATATGGATGAAATTAAATGAGATTCAAATATATAAATGATATCAAAAATTAGTGAGCTATTATTTAAAAATAAAAATGACATAAATTAGAAAAATATTCTAAAATAAAAAATAGTGTTAAATAAAAAACACAAACGGGATTACAAATTACAATGCAACAGGTTATCTAAAAAAAAAAAAAATAAAAAAATAAAATAAAACTATGATAGCAGATAAAGAGTTTAAGTAATTAAGGAAGAAAAAATAATGTAAGGCTTCTACGATAAGGAAGATAGCTAAGTTGTGATTGATGAGTTTGGTGGAGCAAGTTGATAAAAGGAAAGCACGAGCAGAAATGGATAAACTTGGTAATTTACTTAATTAATTGTTTTAATTATGATTGATAGTTGCTTAATAAGTTTTTTTTATTAATTAATGGGATTAAACATGGACATGCTACCGTCCATAATATTCTCTTCTTTTCGTTTTTTTCTCTTGGGAGCCACTTTCTTATTACATTTTGTTATATCATTTATTCAATGTTTTCCTATTTCAGTTATAAATTGACCTTCTATGTTTTGACACTTCTTATATTCATTTTGATTGATAAATTAGTCTTCACTTTTTTTTTAGTAAGGGTAATGTAAGAAAGTTAGAAAGGAAGGATTCGGTAAGAATCAAATTCAAAAGTTTTTTTGGAATTTATGACTTATTATTCTTAAATTGAGATAATGATCGATTTTTAATTAATTTTAAATTTAATGATTTAAATTAGTTTCTATCTTCTTCTCAAAGCATGGATATATGATGATAGATTCTAGAGTCATATTTTGGATAGGACGAGAGGGACAATTGCCTAAGGGAGAATACATTGATATGTACACTGTTATGATTTTGCATCTATAAATACTTATAATTTTTTTTAAAAAAATCAAATCTTGTTTACAATAGAGAGTAAGTATCGTTTTTCAGCAAAATGTTCTAAATTTGATTCTTGGCGGATAGCCATCTTTTTTCCCTTAACCTACCCTGTAATAATAAATTATTTTTACAAAATTTATTACATTTAAATATTATATCTTTAGGTGTATGAAAAAATAATTTACAATAATCCTACTTTACCTCTAGACTTTAAAGACCTTATATTTTAAACGGTTTGTATTTTTTATTCGAGGGGTCAACTAAAGAATTTCTGCATAAAAGGGTTGATGAAATTTATTCTTTTTGTAGACGGTGGAAATTCAACCTCTATCATAAGGGTGTAAGAGAAAACCTTTAACCACTAAGCTAATTAAGAAATGGCAAGTGGTTCATATTAAATTTTGTTAATTATTTATACTAAAATTTGTAAGTTGAACTTTTCTTCTAGACAAACTAGAAAAAACTAGGCTTTTCTTTGGTTATCCTGATCTAACTAGAAATTATTTAGTGTTAATATTAATTTTAAAGAAGTGTCTTGTGAACTTGCAGCTGTTGGGGAATCTAATCTTTGTTTAGGAAAAAACTAATAGCAGTTAAATATATAGTCCAACTTAGTGGCTGACAATCCTACCAAATGATCCTTTATTATATCTTTGACGCCTGCCCAAAAAGCAGGCAGTAAACTTTTTTTTATAATCAACTTCTTTTCATCATACACACCTCACCTTTTTGTCACCAACTTTCCCCAAACATTTGGAATTATGGTAATGAGCAATGAGTAGAAGTGTTTATTCGGGTGATCGGGTCGGTTTCGGACGGGTGTCATTTGATTCGATTGTATTTCGGATCGGTTATATTTCGAATGCGTGTTGCGACAGGTCACACTCGGGTCGGATCGGTTAGTCATGGTTCGGTTGAAGATCGTTAATTCGAGCTATTAGATTAGCATCAATTCGGTGTCGGTTGAAGTTCGTGTCCAGTTTCAATCGGTCTCGGATTGTCTATCGGTTAATAATTGGTTCGGTTTAACCGGGTACAAATCGGGTTCGGCTATTTTTCAAGTAGAATTCGGCTACGAATTGCGAATTACTAGTTACTATTGATCAAGTCTGTATCAGACTAAGTTGTTAGTCGTTTTTAACTGATGATAAGGTTCCTTTACTTAAAGAAAAATAGTGAAAATGCAAATCAATTAGTGATCATTATTACATTGTTACTTTTACTTACCAGAAATTAAAATTATAAAGTTCTATCAATTTTCATCTAATTTGATTAAAAGTAGTTAAATAAACATTGACCATTGATTATTAACTCTAAATATATGAAACCGTGTATTTATAAAATTTATTTTATTAAAATATTTATCACTTTATTAAAATAACTAATAAGATGATTGAATATGAGTCGAACATACTTCTATGTAAAAAATTGGTTCAGGTTTACAGTAGTTCGATCTAAACTTCGTTCAGGTTAAGTCGGTTTTAGCCGGATCGAGTTCGCTCTCGAGCATGATTCGGATCGGTCATTATTAGATTCGAGTAATCTCGGTTAACGGTTATGTGTCGGTTAGAAAAATCGGTTATAGCTAGGGTTCAGTTTTCCTACTTTCGATTGTCAACTAGTTTGGGTATAGCTTCAGGTCGGGTAATGTTAGTTCGATAAACCAAAAAAAAGGAACACATTTTCAGGTCGGTTTACTTCCGGTTTCGGATCGGATTTTCGGGTCAGATCACTTTTGAACAGCTCTACTAATGAGGGATAAAATAAGGAGGGCTTAGAATTTATTACCACTCTACCACTCAATTTGCATCTTGTCATTTTGGTTCATTTCACTTAATTTGTATTATTTTTATTTTTAGATAATAACTGATTACGTTTTTTTTAATATCATCCGTACATTTTAACTCTTTATATTAATTTAATTCACACAATTCGTGCTCTCTCTTTATGTATTACCATTATTTAGTTTTTTCTTTAAAATACCAATAAACTCTTTGCATCAAACCAAACAGAATAGAGGAAGTAATTCAGAAGTTCCAAGTAATTATTCCCTAGATTTTGATTTTTTTTGGCCTGTATCAAGTGGAATCTCATGCTTTTAACCGATATTTTAATGTTATGGTAACCATAGCATTTCCGTTACCACATCACATCAATGTTCCATTAGAGCGATCACGTCTATGTTATGGAGTGTTGTTTATTTATGATTATCCAATTAAAGTTGCAAAGTTGTAACTTGTCTGTATTTTTTGTGCCAATTCCATCCATAAAATCAATCTTGTTCATATGATTTATAGTTCATATTCATTTATTCACTTATTTTTTTTTTTGATTTATTCCTCGGCCAACAAATAATCAAAATTAAAACTTATACCAAAACAACAATTTAGCAATGGAGAGAAAGTAATACTAGTACATAACTCACATACGATCCGTGTTAATTAAAATATAAGCTTTATAGGCTTTTTTTCCGATTATTTTTATTATCATATTATTAATTGATTTTAGGATGAAACCTTATCAAATTTATGTGATTAATATATAAATTTCATTGAGTTAATATACAGTCAACTCTCCTCTTATATAAAATTTATTGTGTAAAAGCTTAATAACAAAGTTATCAGTTTGTACTTAAAATATGGGTGGTCCCATACTTTTTAACTTTGTAGCTTTGGCTACATACTTTTTGCTATGGCCGAAAGTGTGTTTGGAACCTACAAGAGTTGCAAGACTTATATTCCGGTTCATACTACGATTTTCGAATTTGATATGAGAGTTTTTGATGGGCGGTGTAATAATGTAAGTTTACTTACAATCACAATATTTTTGAGGATCTAAATTGACTCCATAGTTTATGATCGGAGATCATTAATTATGGACAATGACAACATGATATGATTGAAATTTTTGTCAATAAAAGTACACTTAAAGATGTGGTGTGTACCAATCGAATGGTTTGGTCGGTTTAGAAATGTTTCCATCTGCCAATATAAATTTATTTAACATTTAAAACTCCAAATTTGATTAGTTGAGAATTTTTTTTTTTTTTTTTTTTTTTTGTAATTTAAGAAATGGGCCTTAACAACTCAAACAAATAAGGAGTAAAAAATAATGCAATTATAATTTCAAAGGAGGTTCACTGGTAATACTAATTGGTAATTATACTCTAAATTTAATTATAAAATGATATATATATATATATATATATATATATATATATATAAATCTCTTTCTTCGATGTGGGATAATTTACATGTAAATTTAATACATTTAATTCCTTGAACTTTAGTTAAGTAGAAGTTACTTAGTGATATTGTTTATATAGAATAGACGAGAATCTAGAGTTCCAAAGCAAAGGCAGGAAGAGATAGAAAAAGTATTATTTGTTTCATTTCAGAGAAAATGTCTCAGTTCCATTTCAGAGCAAATGTCTCAGTTTCATTTTAGAGCAAATGTCTCAGTTCAATTTTAGGCAATTTCACAACAACTGTCCCATTTTTTTCTATTTAGAAATTTATTTGTTGTTCTTGATTGTTTATGCCCCACAAAATTTCCTTTAATTATTATCCTACAACATACATTTTCTTAAAATTTGTAAAACTGATTAAGTATTTAGGTTCAAAAAGTACCATCTAAGGTACTAATGCACCTTTAAATGGTGAAAATGATTTCGAGCTACAAAGATCGACTTACAAGTTAAAAGATGAAACATTAGAGAAAAAAAGTTGTTCCTGTGCGGCTTCATCTGTTTATGTTATAGTATATAACATATTTTGTGCTTTAACTATCAATTTAAGCTTTTCGTTGAGTCGGTCCTTTGATAATCTAATAGTTTAATCGGTAGCAAATTAGCAATGAGAATATGATTGTTGTATTTTAGATTTGGGACTCTAAATTTATAGCAATGTACAATTAAGAATATTGAACTGACTTGCTATAGATTGGTTCCTATTTATAGGTTTTGAATGAATTTACTCATGGTAAAGAGGAGAAAGTAAGCAAGACCGAGTTCAAACAAGTTCTTTCAGATATCCTTGTAGGCATGGCAACTGGACTAAAGCGAGACCCCATTGTGATCCTTCGAATTGATGGTGAAGAGCTCGAAGAATACATAAATAGTCCGAGTTTTGAGATAGATATGGTGGCTTCTTTCTCTGAGATCACAATACAAGATGGATTCTCTCACGACCTCATTCTCAAGGCTTTGCAAAAACTCGGTGTTGATCAAGGCTTGCCTCCTACTTCCGACTCTTGGGTAAGTGCTTTAAGACGAGCCCTTTTTATCATTCGTTTGATGATATATCATCTTATGCATTTATGGGGTGTAGGTTATGAGCAATATTATGGAACCGGCTTTGGAATCGTGTAGTCGAGATTGTACTAATCATGGACATCCGATTTCTCAAGAGACGTTCTTGGAGGAACTTAAGAAAGTACTTGAGAAAATAGTTGTGCGTCTCAAAGAACAACCTGTGATTGTTGCACATACTGAGAACACGTACGATGGTAGTGCTATCAAGACTCTTTTAGCTAACAAGTTTGAAACAGACAAGGTATATATTGATCGTTTTATCAATCACACGAAACTACATAGTTTTTGAAATATAATTCGTTTATAAAATTGTTCTTGCAATCTATTGATGAATAATTGAATATTTATTACATAAATTTACGAATATTGTCACGCGATTCACTAATCTCCCGGTGTATCGCGAATTATGGTCGGTTTGAGGCTATTTTTGGATCATTTTGAGTGAATCACGAATTTAAAAAGCGAATTAACCAGCATATTATGTTAAATTGCTTACGAAATTAGGTTTGGTATTAAAATTAGGTATTGAATGCTACGTTGGAAACACTACCAAGAGATAAGCATGGAAGACTGGCAAAGGAGTGCCTTCGATTGGCATTAGATTCATTGGCTTCTTCTGCTGGTTTGCCTCCTTATGGAGCTGTGGATGAGGTATCTTTTTCATTTTCTTTATCCCCAAAATGTAATTTTTCCAACTGAAAATCATTATTTTTGACTATTAGCGAGTTTGATCAAATTATCAGCAGTTTCAAAGTCATTTATCAAAAATAATATTTTTGATATTTGACCATCTAACAAACTAAAAGTAAAAAGTTAACCAAATAGTAGCCGGAAAAGTCATTTATCAAATATAAGTGCACAAAAATGACAAGTTATTTTCTAAATTTAAGGCTAAAATTTAAAGTTTTCTGAAGGTGTATGTTTGTTTAGTTCACAATTCAACATTTTTGACAAAATATTTACCTAATAATCGATGCTGATATGTATGATAATATTTGGTACGAGTAGATGGACAAAGTTATCGATGAAGTGCTGAAGATGGTGGATGCCGATGATGGAAAGCTTGTAAGAGAAGATGAGTTCAAGAAGCTATTGTTGGAGATCTTAGGGAGTATCATGTTGCAATTAGAAGGGAACCCCGTATCGATCTCTACTAACTCGGTTGTGCACGAGCCCTTGACCGATCCTTCTTCCTTTTTGCAAACTTCAACTTCGTGATCTATCTACCCCATCGCTGATAGTCTGATATTGCATTTCGCAATAAATTCTAGCATAAATCCTAATAGTACAATGCTAGTTCTTGAGTGTTGGTAACATATTTTGTACGTGTTCTTGTTCTTTGTATTTTATGAGTCTATTGTATTTCATCATGTATTACTTGTATCGAAAACTGTTTCCTTGTTGCTTCGAGTTGTGCTTGAGCGATACGAATCAATGTATTGGTTATGTTTCGTCAATGCATATTTTAATGACTTATGGCATTTCAAAATGGTATAGTAATCCTATGTTTATTCGTTTGTCCTCGTACTTGAATTAAATCTATCTTTATTTTTCATTAATAGTTACATTTCACTAAAAAATGACTTTTACATAAAAGGGTAAAGTAAAAGCTATTAATATACTTCTGAACGATAAAAAATATATCTTTTAACGTAGATTTTTTAGGTGATCAAAAGTGGAACGAGAAAAATTCATGGAGAAAAGAATCCTTTAATATGAAAAGGAAACTTTTTTTAAAAAAATTTGAAACATAATTTTACAATGACAATAACGTATATTTATATGTTTATATATTCAAACTTCTTTGTTTTATTTTTATTGATGATCTTAATGACAAAAGAATGTAATTTCATCAAATGATGGTGACTAGAGCTGTTCAACAAGCGAACGAGTCACATTTTAAAGGTTATTAGCGGGTCGGGTCATAGACGGGCCTTGGTGTAAGGTCGGGCCGCGCCGGGTCGGATAATTATAAGAGTTTATTGCGAAAAAAATTTACCACTTTTTTTATATTTTTAAATGTTATTTATTATATACATAAGTAGATTGATCCAACGAGCCATAAAGTATAATAACAAAAACTATTTTATGAACTTTTAAAAATTGGGTCAAAATTGATCGGATTTAAACGGGTTTTGACCCACCCCAACCCGTTTAACATTTGACATGACTCGCTTTAACCCGCTGGTTTAATTTTTGACCCAACCCGCGGGACCAGGCCGTTGAACATCACTTAATGGTGATAATGGTGATGATGCCATGCAATTATAAAATTCGAACATATGATGTTTATTTTAATGTTCACATTTAAGTTTCTCTTATATTATTGATATACTATAATTATGTTCAATATTGTAAATATTATTAAAGAAATTTAACTTGATAACGATAATTTAAACTTGCATATTATATTATATCAATAATATTACATATTTATATATTTAAATCTCCATATTATACGAATTTCTATACTAATATATATATATATATATATATATATATATATATATATATATATATATATATATATATAATAATAATAATAATAATAATAATATATTGTGTATTGAAATCGCAAATGCTAAGGCTTAATTAGTCTTTACTCATCCTTGCTTTGAAATGCTCTATAGGAAGAACCATACTATAAAGATAAAACAGAATGCAAGCTATAATAGGCCCAACCCAAAATACCCAATGATCATTCCAAAGATGACCACCTCTCACAATTGCAGGCCCAATACACCTTGCTGGATTAATTATTGCTCCAGTGTATCCTTTCTTTGTTGTTACTGTGGTTGACAAATACATAGTAAGCCCAACAACAACACCAGTTATTGTGCACATCAAGAGTTGACCCAAGGCCCTTGCTCGCTTCTGATCAAAGGCCATCCACACCGAGAATAGAAAAATAAATGTGTAAATAATCTCAGCCCAAAGCCCTTGGGCTGTTTCGATCCCGAATGTGGTGTGCCCATTTGGGCCTGGTGTGACGATTGCAAGTGTGCATCCCCCTAATAAGTACGTGGAGTTGGTAATGGAACCGGTTACCATTGCTTGAAGGGCCCAAGCACCTAGAATGGATCCGATGCATTGGGCTATTAAGTAGATCATGGCGCGAGATAATGAGATGAGGCCCATTAAAGTAGCGGATATGGTAATTGTTGGGTTTATGTGGCCACCTGAAACAGGGTGGGTTGCTAGGCGAAGAAGTGCGACAATGATAGCTACAAAACAAGCTAGCAAAATGTTTGGTGTCTCATTGTGGATCTTGGAGGATATGAAAATGTTGTCGAACATAAATACCAAGATTGCTGTGCTCAAGAGTTCGGCTACTGATGCTCTCCATACCTAAAAATGGGTACAATTATCAACATAACTAAAGATACTTAGAAGTAGACATGACTCAAAGTTTACCCGATCTTGTATAACTAATCGGACTTTGATTCGACTTTAAAAATGGATTTGCATTAATGTAAAAACCAATATGGCACAAAATCTCAATTTTGACTTTACTCTCAAAATATCTGACTCGAAACTGATCTAATTGGTTAGAATGAACACCTCTATATACAAGTATAGACTAGAACAGTATGGATATTCAACATGTTTTGGGTTGTGACTCAGTTATTGATCAAAAGGTAAGTGAATGAAGATGTGGCTCAAACATTGATTTGGGCTAACTTTCGAATGGAGAAATTTGACATTACTTACTGAACTAGGGCAAAGAATTATAGAAAAAATAAACCTAAGTTTATTCTAATAAAGTCTTAAATTTGCCACTTTTTAGAAAATATTATGATTACTGAACTAGGGCAAAGAATTATAGAAAAAATAAACCTAAGTTTATTCTAATAAAGCCTTAAATTTGCCACTTTTTAGAAAATATTATGAATTTGATTCTCACGGACTCTTCTCTCAACTTATTGTATAATAAATAAATATTTCAGATTTCTAAGGGAATATTTATATAATCAATATGATAAACCAAACTGAATTGAACTTATGGAACTTGAATTAAACTTAGCTTAGTAAAAACAAAACTTAAATAAATTTATCTAAACGAAACTTAAATCGAAATTGGACCAAACTCAACTCAACTATTGAGTGGAAACATTAATGTCAAATCAGAAATGAACTTATCCAAACTAAATTTAATAAAATTGAACCAAAAATTGAATACCTGTGTTGAGAAGATTTCTTCATAGCCTATCCAATGAAGAAATTTAGGAGACATTCTCATTCTTGATCTTTCATCATCTTCCCCATTCTTGTACCTACAAAAACAACACCTACACACAATTTAATAAAAGAGTAGAGATACATAAGACACTACTAAGCGAGAGAAATTTAAATATAACAACGTCATAGATTTATGGGTATGAGTTGCCGCCGTCCTTTCCTCTCCAAATTCTGTCCATAGTTTTTCTATGAGCAGAATACACTGGGTAAGATGACGATGATGAACGTCGTAGACTTAATTTATGCGATCTAAATAAGTTATACAACATAAGTAAAAATTAACAAATGTATAAGTGATTGATTTACCAAGAATTTGAAGTGTTTTGTTGTGTAGGAGTGACTGAAACTGGAAGGATTCTAGTTGAATTAGTTGCATCTAATTCATACTTATAATTATCATTTTCATTATCTTTGTTTGTAATATCACTAATTGTAACAATACTTTCAACCATATTTGGAACTGCTAAGATCAATTACCAAAAGAGAAATAAAAGATATATTTGCAACTCTTTTGTGTATTTACACCTTTATATATATTGATGGTCTTGTATGCCCCACTTTTTATAGCTAAGCTTGTAATAGGAAAGAGAAGTAATATAGTTAATTTTTTTTTATTTATAATTTCAGTTAAACCCTCTTTTTATTCGTTTTGTATTAATTTTGTTTATGATCGTGTGGCTACCAGACGAGTAATATAGTTAATTTTTTTTTAATTGATCACTTTGAAATTATAAGTAATTATTTTAAAATTATAAGTGATCACTTTAAAGTTAAAAAGTTAATCATTTTAGAACTTTACGTGATTACATTAAGTTATAAGAAATCACTTTAAGACATTAAATATATAATGAGTCAAATCGATAGAGATAGTCTCATGATGAGATTGTCTTATTTGAGAATTAATAATTTTATTTTAGCATTAATTTATAAAATTTGTGTCTATGCTTACTTATAGTAGAATATAAATAATTAATTAAGACTTATTTTGTATGTTTTGTATTAGTATTAACATAATAGAATGTAGTAGTAAGATTTTAAGCGGCTAGAATGCAAGTGACTCTAAAGCATATAGTCTTAGTTTTTGGTTAACAATGTCAGAATAATTCAAATTTTCACATATTTCATAATAATTCCAACTTTTAATTAATTATGAATTATCTTAATTATAAGGGTGCTTGCTAAGAATGCACCAAGGTAATCTCTCACCTATACAACTATTCATTTTGCGAGAAACGTAAATATAAAATTAAATTATTAAAAAGTTGAAAAATTTTAAAAAATCAAAAATAGAAATCAAGTAAGTTTGTTTTTTAATTTTAACTTTTGGTTTTTAATATTTTTGATTTTTAAAAATGTTTTTATGTAGCAATTAACCTATAAAATAGTAGAATAAGAATATTTTGAATATTTTTTAAATATTCATATCATTAGTAATTATCTTGTAAATATATTTATTTCCTTAAACTCTTGATTGTAATTTGTATTTATTCACAATTCATGAAATGAAATGGTAAGGAATCATTTTCAATATGGTATCATTGTCTAGGTTTTGATTTTCCTCCTTCCTCCTCCCTTCCGCCTCCCTCTCTGCCGCCACAAATCAGTGGTTATCGCCCCTCTTTTCCTTTTCTTCTTGCTTTCATTCTTCCCTTTTTCATGGCTACTTCCACTAAAATTCATCCCGCAACATTGGCTACCAACATTAAAACTTATGTGCCCATTCAACTTGATGAAGAGGGTATTAAGTTTAATACTTGGGTCACTCTCTTTAAACTTCATTGTCGAACTAACCTTGTGGATGATCATCTTATTCCTGATGACTCCTCTAAACCATCGGTTCCTCGGGATGCCGAATGGCAACATCTTGATGATATTGTTCGCACATGGCTTTATGGTACTATTAGTTCGGCTCTTCTTTCAACTATAGTGTGTCCCAAGGATTGTGCTCTTGATACTTGGAACCGAATTGAAAATAATTTCAAAACAATAAAACTTCCCGTATTCTTCATTTTGAATCTAAATTCAATGAACTTTCTCTCTCTAGCTTTCCTAATGTTAAGGCTTATTGTAATGAACTTCAAAATCTTCCAACTACCCTTAACAATCTTGCTACTTCTATTTCTTATAGTCGATTGGCCCTTCAACTTATTCATGGTCTCACATCCAAGTATCGTACTTTTCGATCTTTGGTGCAACATTTAACACCCACTCATTCTTTTGATTCTCTCCGGTCTATGTTGGAGTTAAAAGAGCACACAAATAAGAAAGATAACACTCTTCCTCAAGATTCGGCCCTCGTTGTTAATAATCGCACACAAAATTTTGATTTTTTGGAAAATTCGAAGCATAGGCCTAATTCTAGTACTCGTGGGGGCCGCCATCAAACTCGTCGTGGTGGCCTAAACCACCGCAGCCCCCACCCCAGCCAGCACTACAGCCAGCAACAGGGGTTTGGACCTTCGCCCAATCCATCATACTCTAGGTCTAGGCCCAACCGTCACTCCTTTCATGGTCCTCCTCATTCCTTTTGGAATCACGCATTGTGGGCTTCTTGGCATTCTCCTAATTGGGCTCCAGCTCCATGCCTATATCCTACTTAACCTTGGGCCACTCCACAGTAGCCCAACAATACATCAGCACTTGGAATTCTTGGACCATGTCCCAATCATGGTTTATGTGCTGGTTCTTCTTCTTCCATGGGTTATTTTCCTACCGATATTGATTAAGCTATGCATACTCTCTCTTTATCTTCTCCCGATGAGCAATATTATATGGATATCGTTGCGATCTCATACGACACACTCTCAAGGTACATTCTTGAATTATTTTCCTTTAAAGCATCGTTTTGACAATGCAATTATTGTTGGTAATGGTCATATAATTTCAGTTCACGGTCACGGACATGTTTCTCTCCCTTCCCCCAATGAACCTTTAACTCTAAAAAATATCCTCCATGCCCCCAAACTAATGATAATATGGTCTTTGTTGAATTTGATCATTTCAGATTTTATGTGAAGGATTTGGACACAGGCAACATCATTTTGAGGTCTAATAGCACTAGTGATCTTTATTCGTTCAATTCGACACATGGAGCTACACCTTCCTTTTCTCAGTCATCTTCTTTCTCAGCTTGTCATCTAGCATTTGGCATTCTCGCTTGGGTCACCCGGGAAAAGCAATCTTAGATTCTTTGTATTCCTCTAGTTTAATCAAATGTAATAATAATCCGTATTTTATTTGTCAATCTTATCTTTTGGGAAAACATGTTAGACTTCCTTTTACAAATTCTATGTCTATGAGTTCTCGTCCTTTTGAAATAATACATAGTGATTTATGGACTTCTCCTATTTCGAGCCCATCTGGGTACAAATATTATGTTCTTTTTCTTGATCACTATACTAATAATTTTTTGTGGACATTTCCTTTGATTTGTAAATCTCAAGTTTATGAAATTTTTGTTAATTTTCATGCTTATGTTCATACTCAATTCGGACTTCACATCCAATCTTTTCAATGCGATTATGGGGGTGAATTTGATAGTAAACTTTTTCATCAATTTTGTGTTTCTCGGGTATCACTCTTCATTTTTCTTGTCCTCAAACTTCTTCTCAAAATGGCAAGTCCGAAAAAAAGATTTGTTCCAATAATATTGTTCTCTTCCCCCTTATTTTTGGCCTCACGCCTTAAATACCGCTACATATCTTCTTAATATTCTCCCATCCAAATTGCTAGGTTATATTCTCCCACTCACATTCTTTATAACAAATCTCCTTCTTATGCTCATCTTTAGGTTTTTTAGTGCTTATGTTTTCCTCTTATTTCATCTACCAAAATTGATGCAATTATGGATAGCCCACAATCCAAGGCAAAGGAAGAAAAGCATAATTGTATCATTGCACTTGCTCAGCCTATTGAACTTATAGAACTTGTTGACTTTTGTTTGGAGGATAAGAAAAGTCATCTTCAAAAAGAGCTTCACATGAACATAAAAACATGTCAAGGACAAGAAGGAACAAGAGGATGTCTCCCAACAACCATCAAACAAAACAGGAACAGAAGCCTGTTCCCAAGACAGCAAGCAGCAGAACAAGCAGGGCATCGAGCTGTCTGCCAGCCTACCTCGCGACCCATAGAGAGCCTAGCCTGGAGCATGTATGGGCGTGGAAATTCCAAGGAAGGTATCTTCATACATGAGACAAAAATAATAAGGCACGGGTTAGTTATGTTTGTTAGACACCCCAAACTAGCCGTTAGATCTCTATATAAAGGAGCAACCTCATTGTATCATAATTAAGTTTTTGGTTAATGAAAATTTTCTTCAAGTAAATTGCTTTGCAATTTCCTTCCCTTGTTGAGTTCTTTGTGAGTGAAGCAAAGAGGGCAATTGGTTTTTCCACGAAGGTTAAGAGAGTGAATCTTAATCCTAGTGTGAGGAAGAGGCCAGTGGCTGAGTGAAGGTCACTTGTTTCTATCCACGACACAGAGCCATTCCAAAGGAATTGTTCTTGTCATCCTTCTGTTTCATATAAACAGAAGGCTTGTTCGTGTTCTTCATTGTGTCAAGAGTGTTCTTGGCATCATTCTTGAAAGGGTTTAAACGGGTTCTTGGATCAACCATCACCATATTCGCATCAACTTGGTATCAGAGCTGTGTTCTGAGAAGGGACACGAACAAAAGGAGTTAAGGAAATCAAGTATCAAAGGTCATTCATACGTTCTGGTAAGGATAATCAGAAGGATCAGGTATTGTGTAATTTTTATCAATTTTCACGAATACAGGTACGAATTCAATCTTATAATTTCATAATTCGATCTTTCTTGGTTAATTACTCATTTGTGATTAAGTAATACGCATCATATTTTATCATTGTATGAATTTGATTGAGGAACGAAAATTTCTGAAAAATTTGATTATCGCATGAATAAATGAGCATCAATTTGATATCTGAAAATTTGTTTCTAAATCATTTCACATATCAAATTTTGTTAATTAGTTCATTAAATTTGATTCTTGAATGTCCTGTACAAAATACTTGTGAGAATTTGATGATATTGTAATCTGAACATTTGAACAATAAGTCTTCGCTGAGAAAAGTGATAACTACGATTTTGATTCTTGTAATTCGATTTTCTGATTGTTGTGGATGTGATATCTGTTAGGAATTGGATAGAACTTGTTTGTGAATCATTGAATATTACGTTTTCTTTCAAAAAAAAATTGATCAAAACAATCTGATTCACGAAATTCATTATGAAAAATTAGTGTTTTGCATTTGTGGATTCATTTTTATTTCTGAAAACTTGTTGTTTGTGGAATTCTTGCATTGTGGTAACAAGAACATCATGAATACTGATGGGAGGTTTGCTGAGATGGCCCTTGCCATTCAACAACTTGCACAATTAGTGACCAGACTTGTCCAAAATGAGGGAAAATTAACAAATCTTACACCCCTATCTCCATGTAAGACCATGACTACTCCTACAAAACAAAACAAAACTAGTTATGTTCTGACTAAACGTGACTGTTACAAGGGAGTTCAGAATGGGAGAGAATCTATGCATTTGATCATGAAGAAAACTAGTGAGGATCAAACCCAACAGCAGACCAAAGCATTGAAAACATTAGAGGATGAAGCAGTAGACTTTGAGTTGATTAAGCCTATGAATGTTGATGATATTGGAAAAAACAAACTGCATCAGGAAAGCCCATCTACATCCTATGATATGAATGGTTTTTGTTTCATGGAAGACAAGGAAACAAGCTATGTTCTGAATAAGAGTGAATATTACAAAGAAATTCAGAAGGGGAAGGAATCTATGCATATGTTCACTAAAGAGATTAGTGAGAACCAAGTCCAACAGCAATCCAAAACCTTGAAATCATTAGGGAATGAAGCATTAGATCCTGAGTTGCTTAACACCATATCTGTGGATGATATTGAAATAAGCAAACTGCATATGGAAAGCTCATCTACATGTTGTGATATGAGTGGTTTTTATTTCATGGAAGACACCATCATTGACATTCCTTTTTGTTGCAGGCACCATACAGATGTTCAACAACCAGCTGTAGGGGTACTACAACACCAGAGAACAAGTAACACTATTTGGACCTCCTGGACGCTGTGGGATCTCGAAGGCTTTCGACTTGGATGAATTTAGAGAACATGAGGGAAACGCATAATTGAGGACAATTCTGTTTAAAGAAGGAGGGATTGATGCAATTATGGATAGGCCACAATCCAAGGCAAAGGAAGAAAAGCATAATTGTATCATTGCACTTGCTCAGCCTATTGAACCTATGGAACTTGCTGACTTTTGTTTGGAGGATAAGAAAGGTCATCTTCAAAAAGAGCTTTACATGAACATAAAAACATGGCAACGCCAAGAAGGAACAAGTGGATGTCTCCCAACAACCATCAAACAGAACAGGAACAGAAGCCTGTTCCCAAGATAGCAAGCAGCAGAACAAGCAGGGCATCGAGCTGTCTGTCAGCCTACCTTACGACCCATGGAGAGCCTAGCCTGGAGCATGTATGGGCGTGGAAATTCCAAGGAAGGCATCTTCATACATGAGACAAAAAGCCCAGACCCAAGGATGATGGTGCTAGCACTCACAGAACCCACGAGAACAGCTACAAGGTCGTGTGTTCGCTAGATATTTGACAATGGCTGATGGCAGTATAAATAGGCTATTTTATGTTTCTGTTTTAATGTTCATGTATTGTACGCGTTTTAATAATAAGGCACGGGGTTAGTTATGTTTGTTAGACACCCCAAACTAGCCGTTAGAGCTCTATATAAAGGAGCAACCTCATTGTATCATAATTAAGTTTTTGGTTAATGAAAATTTTCTTCAAGTAAATTGCTTTGCAATTTCCTTTCCTGGGTGAGTTCTTTATGAGTGAAGCAAAGAGGGCATTCGGTTTTTCCACGAAGGTTAAGAGAATGAATCTTAATCCTAGTGTGAGGAAGAGGCCAGTTGCTGAGTGAAGGTCGCTTGTTTCTATCTACGACACAGAGCCATTCCAAAGGAATTGTTCTTGTCATCCTTCTTTTTCATATAAACAGAAGGCTTGTTCGTGTTCTTCATTGTGTCAAAAGTGTTCTTGGCATCATTCTTGAAGGGATTAAACGGGTTCTTGGATCAACCATCACCATATTCGCATCAAAAATTCACAAGCTTCAACCTCGTTCTTCTCCATGTGTCTTTTTGGGATATCCCTCCTCGCATAGGGGTTACAAGTGGTATGATCTCACGTCAAATAAAATTATCATTTATCGTCATGTTGTCTTTGATGAAACCAATTTTTCGTTCTCTAAAGCTTCCAAAAGTACTCCTCACGAGTATTCTTTTTCGGATGACCCCCTTCCCGTTATTCTTGTCCAGCATTCTGCCTCCCAATCGCCTAGCCCAATGTCTCAATCAACTGGGCCTTTGACTATTCCTGGCCCAAATCCAGCTCCCTCATCTCCACTTCCTCATTTACCCCTTACCTACTGGATTCGACCCAAACCAAATCCCCATACCAGCACCCAATAATTCCCCCACTAGGCCTGCCTCACGAGGCCCAATCCTTCCCCTACCTATCTCTCACTCACCTTCCAGCCCACCTCATTCCCCTTCTCCTATAATTCAACCCACATCTTTACCCCCTCATCTCCACCCGGTATGACTACGCGAAACATGTGTGGTATTTTTAAGCCCAATTCCAAATACACTTCCTATGGCTTTTTCGTGTCTTTTTCTCCCCATCCAAAAAAATCCCATACATGCCCTCCGTGACCCGAATCGGAAACAAGCTATGTGTGAAGAATTTGACGCTTTAAGTGGAAATAATACTTGGGAGCTTGTGCCTCGGC
The DNA here is from genome assembly GCF_026212465.1 of Amaranthus tricolor. Lineage (NCBI taxonomy): Eukaryota > Viridiplantae > Streptophyta > Magnoliopsida > Caryophyllales > Amaranthaceae > Amaranthus > Amaranthus tricolor. The sequence continues at coordinate 28,654,021 of NC_080048.1, forward strand.
CTTCTAATGCCAATATTATTCGGTCGTTGTGTATTTTTCGGATGAAAACCGTGTTTAATGGTTCTTTTGAGCGCGATAAGGCGCGTCTTTTGGGTGATGGTAAATCTCAAAGAAAGGGCATTGATTGTGTTGAGGCTTTTATTCTTGTTGTCAAACCTGCTACTATTCGCATTGTTTTGAGTATCAGCTAGATGTTAAAAATACATTTCTTCACGGTCACTTGAATGAAACTGTGTACATGCATCAACCTCTGGGTTTTTGTGATTCTACTTCCCGATCATGTCTGTCTTCTCCAGAAGTCTCTTTATGGTCTCATACAGGCTCCTCGAGCCTGGTATCAGCAGTTTGCTGATTTTTTCACTACTATTAGGTTTCGTAATAACATCTCGGATAACTCTGTTTTTGTTTATTTCCACGGGTCTGACATTGATTATATTATTTTATATGTGGATTATATCATTCTTACTATTTTTGATTCTCTTCGTCAGTCCATTATGTCTAGATTGAGTTCCGAATTTGCTATGAAGGACTTGGGTCCTGTGAGTTATTGCTTAGGTATTGTTGTTTCTCGTACGTCTACAGGTCTCTTCCTTTCTCAACAAAATATGCTGCTGAAATTCTTGAGAAAGTCGGTATGTCTAAATGCAAACCTGCCCCGACTCTTGTTACTACTTCCCGCAAACTTTGTGCTGATGCTGGTTCTCCATATGAAAATTCCACTTTGTACCGTAGCTTGGCTGGAGCTTTGCAGTATCTTTCTTTCACTTGTCTTGATATTTCTTATGCCGTGCAACAAGTTTGCTTATTTATGCATGATCCTCGGGTTGAACATATGACTGCTATTCATCGCATTCTTCGATATGTCCAAGGCACCCTTAATCATGGTTTGCAACTGTATAAATCCTCACTTTATTCTCTTTTATCTTATACCGATGTTGATTAGGGTGGTTGTCATGATACTCGTCGTTCTGCCTCCGGCTACTGTGTCTTTCTAAGTGATAATCTGGTCTCTTGGTCTGCCAAACGACAACCTACGGTTTCTAAGTCCAGTGCTGAGGCCGAACATCGTGGTGTTGCTAACGTAGTGTCTGAAACTTGTTGGATCCGTAATTTGCTTCTTGAGCTTCGTTGTCCTATTCCTATGGCTACCCTTGTTTATTGTGATAATATCAATGCTGTTTATTTATCCGGCAACCCTGTTCATCATCAACGTACCAAACACATTGAGATGAACATTCATTTTGTTCGCGAGAAAGTTAAAAAGGGCTATGTTCGGGTGCTTCATGTTCCATCTCGCTATCAGATTGCCGATATTTTTACCAAGGGTCTTCCACAATTTCTCTTTGATGATTTTCGATCCAGCCTCAGTGTTCGTCAACCTCCCGATTCAACTGTGGGGGTGTAATAGAATAAAAATATTTTGAACATTTTGTAAATATTCATATCTTTAGTAATTATCTTATAAATATATATTTCCTTAAACTCTTATTGTAATTTGTATATATTCACAATTCATGAAATGAAATGGCAAGGAATATTTTCAATATAAAACAGGTCACCATTTGGACAACAATGTTCTTGGGTAAGTGACTCTAAAATTGAGTTTATTCATGGTTAATCAAAAAATGAGATTAATGTAGGAAAATCAAAAAAATAATAAGTGATTTTTCTTAAAAACGATTATTTATAAATTATAGCCATAGAATTCAATATTTACAAGTTATAGTCATCATAAATTGCAAAACGCAATAATTGTAACCGTATCATTGAACTTCAGTCCCAATGTTTGAAATGACTTGGTATAAACTAATTTTTATACATTTGACTGATCTTATTTACCAACACAATTAACCAAGTTAATTCATCCTTTTCCATCATTGTCTCATTTCCATTATTTCTCCAACGTTTAATATTCAAAGATTGATAATCTTCCATCCGATCAATCTCTGTTCTCATTTTTTTCCCTCACAAATCAAAACCCTAATTTTTTTCTTAATTAAAAACTACTTTAAATTAATAATCTTTATCAATTAAGAGCAATGTCCTTTAATATTCAAAAAAATCATAATCTTGGAGAAACCGAATCAATAATGAAAATCGTAAGTTAAATTTCACACCTCCACAAAGTTTAATTAAAAGTCTAAATTTGCCAATTGTCCATTTTTTTAATGTATACTTTACTTAACAGTGCCCTAAGGCACCCGTTAATAAAGCATTTAATGAAGCTTTTTGTGTTACTACTTCTATGAAAACCAAGTATATATATATAACAATAAATAAGATGCTTGCGCATCTTCATGATAACTTATCTATGCATGTGCTAAAAATCTTCACAAATTCTTACGAGAGAGATCATCTCTAATTGGGCCACACATTATATATTTTTAAAATATTATAAGTAGGCATTAGTCATTAAGAATGATATAAGTAGATATTTAAAATATTGAAAATAGGCATTAAAGATACGATAAGTAAATATTAAGGATAATGTAAGTAAACATTAAGAATACGGTGGTAAGTAGGCATTAATCTTTAATGGGTTACGCTTGAAATACGTCTCTAAGAAAAAGGTCTCTCAAGAGACTAGTTGAAAAATCCTATATGAGACGTATCTATCACGAGATGCGTTCTATATATAGGTTAAATAACACAAATAATACAAATTTTCAACATATATGCTTTTTGTTTTGAGTTCATTTCACCGAAAAACACTCTCACACAAGAGTAGTTCGTAGCTTATATATGTGACATATATGGTAAACTAGTCCATTTGCTTTCGTATTCTATATAATTACACTAGCGTGTATAAGCTATATAAAAAAAAATACTAAGTATTAATAAGTTAAAATAAGTTGTACTTCAAGGTATTTAAATTTGATTCAAATCTTTGAAGTTATGAAGGCCACCAAATTTACTCTAAGAAATATTTAGTTAAAATAAGTTGGTGTAGAATGTGCGACATCTTCTCTTAGGGATATTTTTCTTATTTGAATTTATGTTACATTTATTTGTAAATTTTAATATGATGGCAGAATAACCGATTAATAATGTTCATAGACATTTTAAACTAAAAATGATAGTTTAAGCTGAAAAAATCAATTTAAAAGAGTTGGTTAAAACGAAAATAATGTTGATGTTGTTAATCAAGTATTAGATTTGTTAGTGTTGATGCCAAAATGAAATCTAAAAGAAAAGTGAAACAGATCACGTATCCAATAATAATTGGTGTTTGTTAACACAAAGTTCCAAGTAGTATAAGTTATAGTGGGGTATATTGAACAACTTCTTGGTTCACATCTTCAGGCTAGCAGCAATCCACCACCATCTGCATTAATTACATGTCCTGTCTAAGTTATATCATCTATCAAATTATTAATATGCATGAATACCATGCATAAAGGGTAATCTATGTCGTCCACAATGGAAAATTCTTTGATTGATACACTTACTTGGAGAATAGTTTAATCAACAATGAATGACTTGAAGTGTAACTACCACTTTTTTTTTTTTAGGAATGACTCGTGGAAATTAATTAATGGATTAACATAAGAGAAAGCTATGGAAGTGTATCTATCTTACTTTGTTTTTCTTATGTATTTTAATAAATTATGCGCTTGATTGAAGAATTGAGTTTGATTCACTTTTTGGCCTTAGATTCAATTTGTTGATGTTTTGATGAGTTTTAAGCGTTAATTTGAGCAAAATGATACTTTATGAGGGAGAGAAAAGGCCTTAAAATTAAGTTATTTTGTGGCACATATGTTTAGAGATACACGATCTCACAAAATACATGCTCGAGGGAATGTTGTGGAGTCGACCACTACAATTAGAAAAGCGTTGGACAACAAAGTATTTTTGTCGCTAAAGGCTTTTGGCAAAAAAAATGACAACAAACGCTTTGTCACTAAATTTTTTGTCAATAAAAAATTATGTTGCTAAAATTGTCGCTACCATGGCAACAAACCTCAGATGTCCTCACCTACTTTGTCGCTAGTTTATTTCCAAGTTATAAGAAAATGTTTGAGTATTTGTCATATAATCATATAATAACTAGTCATGCAATGCACGTTTTAAATTATTTATATTACTCTTACTCTTAGCTTAAACAACTTTAAGTATGGATTAATGCTAGTAACATATCTAGTTATTTATCCTTAAGTGTCAAATATAATGAGAATTTGATTTTTTAAAAAAACTTTTAAGTTTGAATAAACCAAGTTTTGTTTTGTTAAATGTTATTATTATATTTAAAGTAAAGATTCGAATGTACTAAGTTTTATTAAAGTTAATTTGATTTTTACTGTAATAACATAAATTTCCTATTAAACTTGGCTGATTTGATAAATATATTAATTTAGTTTATTATTAGAAAATATTATATTATTTAGAAATGATTTCACAAACTTATGAAGCTTATTTTAAGTGATTTGATAAAAATAGTTATATTTGAATATAAAGAAAATATATTTATCTAATTAAAAAAGATTATGAAAAAACTTTTTATAATATATATATATATATATATATATATATATATATATATATATATATATATATATATATATATATATATATATATATATATATATATATATATATATATATATATATATATATATATATATATATATATATATATATATATCATAGAAATACAAGTTTAAATTACTATACAATAAAATAAAGACTTTATTCACCCAAACATATTGTCAATTACATATATGTTCTAAAATTCCAAATTATTAGTAGTTTGGACGTGCAATTAACATAAAAGTTAAACACAAAAAAATTATTGATCAAGAAAACAAGAATTACATCTTCAAAAATAACTTGCACATCACCATAGCCGTAAGGCGGAGTGACTTGAGAATTTTGAGACTATATAAAATACATCCATTGATCTTCTGCAACTTACATCAACACTAGCCAAGGGTTATCCAGAAACATCCAAGGACGTTGGCATCATTGGCCTCGCCAATCCTACTGATGGATCATAACCATTTCTTCCAATATTCATGTATCTAATTCTGCTCACTATTGCGATTTCCTGTCAAAATTTCACACACAAATAAATAATTCAACTTACGCTAAAGAAATATTCTATTTCATCTGTTTTAAAATATTTGCAATTGATAGAGTGATATTGACATGTGTAAAAAGATGTGACTATCAGTTGCAAATATAATGAAACGAATGAAGTTTGTTAGTTTGTGACAAGAGTTGAGTCATTCTTGCATAAACTACTAATCTACTTAACGGTTCTGAACAACAATCACAGATATGAAAGACCTGAGTAAAAACTTAGAAATCCAATCAGTAGACAATAAAAATAATTAACTCTTTCACCAGAAAAGTAAAAACATTTAACTAGGTCAAAGTGAGACTTGCAGACATGGGTTTTATTATGAGAAATGCTAAAATATTAATTGAATCTTTGACATCTAAATTACATCCATAGCAACTTTGCAATCAGGAAGAAAATCTAACTGTAATATGCAAGAAACCAGCCCCAAACAGATATCTGTTTCACTTATGCTAGAAGGCCCAAGAAGTTACTAGAAGATGGTTGAAGCTACTAATTGTTTGCTAACCCGGGAGAAGATTTCAGTTTTGGGGGATGAGGGTAATATAGTAAATCTAGAAGAAAAGTTGTTATGAGTTTGTTAGCCTAGCTGCCTTGTTAAGAGTATACTTAAGAAAGTTTGTTATGAATCTGACTATATAATAGAGGTTGGGGTATAAGGGAAAAGCCAGGCAATATATTATACACTTAGTATCACCGAGAAAGCACCTTCCTCTCGAAAGAAGGCCCTTGTATTGCTAATCCACTGTGTAATATTAGTAATACACTTCCCTTGAGTTGATTTTCTAGTTCATCCCTTTTCTGTAACTCCCTAATCTTTAGCAAATTGGTATCAGAGCAAGGGTTATGCTTCCGTTGTGATGAGAAATGGTCGGTTAACCATCGTTGTCAGCGCCGTGGGTTAAGCGTCCTACTCACGAAAGAGGAGGAGGAGGAGGCGACGGAGGATGGCGAGATTGCTGTGACGGAGGTAAGTACGGACGAACCTTATACAACCCATCCAAACCCAAAACCCAACTCGACCCCAGAAGTCTCCCTGAGCTCCGTAATGGGACTAACTAGCCCTAAAACGATGCGCCTGGCCGGTATAATGAATGAGCACGACGTAGTAGTGATGATTGACTCAGAGGCAACCCATAATTTCATATCCAAGCTCGCAGCTCAGCAGCTTGGTCTTAATACAACAGAAACCAAGAATTTTGGGGTGACATTAGGTACCGGTGATACAGTACAAGGGGAAGGGGTATGTAAAGGCGTCGTATTAGACCTCAAAGGGGTCACGATCGTCGAAGATTTTCTGATTCTCCCTTTGCGAAGCTCGGATGTAATCCTGGGTATTCAATGGCTTGAGAAATTGGGCACTATTTCAACCAACTGGAAAACACAGACATTGAAGTTTCAGTTGGAGGAACAACGATCACTTTAAAGGGTGATCCGTATCTGGGTCGAACGGAATATCTCTCAAAGCCATGGTCAAAACTCTGCAAAAGGAGGGGCAAGGGTATCTACGCAAAGAAAATTTCGGGTGGACTGACGCCGCCACCTCAGCCTCTAACACCTTAAAAAAGGCCATGGTAAATGCCCCTATCTTAGCAGCACCTAATTTTTCTCTTCCCTTTGTGATGGAAACAGATGCTTCCGGGCATGGGTTAGGGGCTGTCTTACTACAATCCGGGCATCCCATTGCATACTACAGCAAGATTCTGGGCATCCGAAATCGAGGTAAACCTATAGACGAAAAAGAACTCATGGCTATAGTCTTTGCAGTGGAGAAATGGAGGCACTATTTGCTGGGTCGTCACTTCATTGTACACACTGATCAGTGGAGCCTTAAATTCCTCTTGGAACAAAGAGAGGTGGGACAAGCATACCAAAGATGGGTTAGTAAGCTGATGGGCTACACTTTTGTAATTCACTACAAACCGGGCCCTACGAACAAAGTGGCCGATACTCTATCACATCAACACAGCCCCGAGGTTACATGTAGCGCTCTAGTAGCTTCGTGTGGGTTGCGATGGGATTATGTGCAGGCTTTCATAGCGGAGGACGCCACGTTGCAACGACTAATAACTCAATTTCAAAAGGGAGAAGGAACACCAAAATGGTTTTCTCTGAAAAATGGGGTTTTAAAGTACAAAGGGATGATAGTGATACCAAAACAATGTGAGCTCACCTCTACATTACTCAAAGAATATCATGACTCCTTGGTAGGAGGGCACGTTGGTGACTTCAAGACCTACCAGCGCTTGGCCGAGGAATGGTTCTGGTTCGGGATGAGGAAGGACGTGGCCAACTATGTACAGCACTGCCATGTCTGTCAGCAAAACAAGCTATCCACCTTGTCTCCTTTAGGACTCCTCCAACCATTACCAGTTCCTGAGAGGGTTTGGGAGGACATCTCTATGGATTTCATTGAGAAATTACTCAAGTCCTTAGGGTGGGATACTATACTCGTGGTGGTAGATAGACTGACCAAGTATGGACACTTCATTCCACTTAAGCATCCTTTTACTGCTCAAAACGTGGCCCAAAAATTCATATCCGAGGTCGTAAGGTTACATGGAGTACCCGGCTCCATTGTCTCAGATCGGGACAAGGTGTTCCTGAGCATCTTTTGGTCGGAGCTATTCAAATTACAAGGCACTCAACTTCTGCGTAGTACGGCTTACCACCCTCAGACAGATGGCCAAACTGAGGTTGTCAACAAAGGCGTAGAATCATATTTGAGATGCTTTGTGAATGGTAAACCACACACATGGGCTCACTGGTTACCCTGGGCTGAATATTGGTATAATACTTCCTTCCATACCGCCACTAATTACACCCCCTTCAAAGCCGTATATGGCAGGGATCCCCCTCATTTGATTCTATTCTCCGCTGGCCACACAACTGTGTCATCAGTAGAAACGCAATTGCAAGAACGTGATGCCATTTTGGATGACTTGAAGTTTCATCTGGTACAAGCCCAAGTGTATATGCAGCAATATGAGAATAAGAAGCGACGGGAGGGTTTTCTTCAGGTAGGCGATATAGTTTACTTGAAGCTACAACCGTATCGACAACAATCCTTAGTGAAGCGTGTTAATGAGAAACTTTCACCTAGACTCTATGGACCGTATCCGGTGCTAGAAAGGATTGGATAGGTTGCCTACAAATTGCAACTTCCCCCAGGGTCCAAAATTCATCCCGTCTTTCATATCTCTCAGCTCAAGAAGGCCTTAGGAGCAGGGCATCAACCGACCAATCTCCCTGCCCAACTGTCTGTTGACTTGGTGTTAGAGGTGGAACCTTGGGCTGTGCTTGGGGTGCGCAATTCTCAAGCCAATATGGAGGTCCTGATTCACTGGAAGGGCTTGCAAGATTTTGAAGCTACTTGGGAGTCCTTTGAGGAAGTCCACCTCAGATATCCTAACTTCCACCTTGAAGACAAGGTGAATCTTTGGGTGGGGGTATTGCAAGAAACCAGCCCAAAATAGATATCCGTTTCACTTATGCTAGAAGGCCCAAGAAGAAGCTACTAGAAGATGGTTGAAGGTACTAATTGTTTGCTAACCCGGGAGAAGATTTCAGTTTTGGGGGATGAGGGTAATATAGTAAATCTAGAAGAAATGTTGTTATGAGTTTGTTAGCTGCCTTGTTAAGAGTATACTTAAGAAAGTTTGTTATGAATCTGACTATATAATAGAAGTTGGGGTAGAAGGGAAAAGCCAGGCAATATATTATACACTTAGTATCACCGGGAGAGCACCTTCCTCTCGAAAGAAGGCCCTTGTATTGCTAATCCACTGTGTAATATTAGTAATACACTTCCCTTGAGTTGATTTTCTAGTTCATCCCTTTTCTGTAACTCCCTAATCTCTAGCATAATACTAAGTGAGTGTTAACTTGTAATTATGGAGTAAAACTTCAAAAGTGCGAGTAAGATTTTTTTATCTTCATCAACACTTCAATCTTGAATTTGTTTTCAGCAGCTTGCAAAGTTATAGCTGACACAGTAATTAACAAGTATTATAAACTGTTAATTATTTGCTAGTTGTTCCTCAGCTGCAAACTTAATATTTTGCCCTTTATCAATTATCACACAAAGAATAACATATTAAGTAAGAAAGGAAAAGGGAAGGGGAGGGGAGAGAAGATTAATGTGCCTTCCTTTACACATTTGTTCAAGTTTTTCCAAATCAGATAACACTACCATCTAGTTACATTTGTTTTGTTCATATCACACCAAGCCAACTTCATTTTTCCCTTCAATTCATTCATCTTCATTTCTAAAGATAAGAGACTTTTCTAAATTCGACTTCATTTACAACGGCAGACTGGCAGTGTAGAAAAACAAGAGATAGAAGAATAGGAGTTATTGTGTGTGGTTTATTTCATGTAAACCCATGGGCGCCCACCATTGATTCTTAAAGCAGGTTCTCAACTCTCTGCATTTTCTCTGTTCCCTTATTTGGGTTTTCTATTTCTATACTTCATCACTAAGTCTAAATCTGCTCCAAAGCTTACTGTTTTTGGATTCTATTTCAAGTGACTTTGAATCAGTAGCCAAAGACCCTAAATTCAAGTGACAAATAACCCAAATCAAAATCTAAATAAATACAGTCAAACAACCTAAATTCCAAACCAAATGCAGTTGGAAGAACATAGGAAAAAAAATTAAGTTTTTGAAAACCTAAATTAGTCGTGTCACCTAAATCAAGTATGATCAAAAATTAAGACAAATTTTTCCAAGAATGATTAAATTTTTCCAATAAAAGAACGATTAATTTGTTTTGTTCATATCACACCAAGCCAATTTCTATTTCTATACTTCATCACTAAGTCTAAAAGAATGATTAATTTTTCCAATAAAACCTAAATCAACTATGATTGAAAATTCAGAGAGTTTGCTAACATGAAGCAAAGTAATCAATTTAAAAAAAATTATACTAAACCATAATCAAATAATAGACATAAATTCACTAAAACAAATATAAAAATGAAAAAAAAATTAGTTTGGAGAAATAATCCACACCTTGCTCTGCTTGTTCAATCAAGGTATCCCCAAAATTTTCCTAGGTGAGATCCTCAGCTATCCCATTCACCTCTTCGATTGCCTGATAATTAGGGACCGTTCTAACTGGTACAGCTTAGTTGCGTAAGATCCACTCACGGGTGTCATGAATATGTCGACCTGTTGACAAATCCATGATTGTATCGGCACCTAACATAGTTGCCCACTGAAGTTTGTGGACTTCCTCTTCAATTGAAGTAACAACAGCAGAATTTCCAATGTCTGCATTAACTCTGATCAGAAAATTTCTTCCAACAATCATAGGCTCCAATTCTAAGTGCTTCTTGTTAGAAGGAATAATTAACTCAAAAAATGAGTTCTAAAGGAAAGATAAAGAAGAGTAACTGAACCAACTAATTAGTCGTGTCACCTGAAAGGTGCTAAAACAATGGCGGCGACGATGGTAATGTTGGCAGTGAGTATGGTGACGGTGGCGGTGGTTGAATGATGTAAACTGAAATTTTTGTACTTGAGGTGCCTCCATTTTCAGACAACCCTTATAAATTAAACAATCACATAAAATTAACACAATAAAGTTAAGATTCAAGTGAGAAGATTTTGATCTGCAAAAGTTGAAGCAAAATTTTAGGACCTAGTGCTTCTTTAGTGATTGAAGGGAAAAGATGCAAGAAGAGAGAAAACATACGAGAAAAATATGCGGCTAGGATTTTAGTTTGGGGCGGTGTACATACTGTATTATTTAGTTTAGGCGGTGTAATTCCCGCTTTTGAAAATCAAGAGATTTTGGGTTTTTGACACAACTCTTTTTAGCGTAGAAAAATAAGCGTCTAAAGGCTCCGCGCTTATTTTTGACAGTTTGTTTTGTGTTGAAATACAAGTGTGCAAAAACTCCACATTTTGTTGTAGAGAAAGTTTATGATATGCTAACTGCAGAAGCTCCTAAGGTGCTATGGGGGAGTATCATGATCAAGAACATTGCTAGCCCAAGCACAAGATTCATCACATGGTTGGCTATTTAGAATAAGTTGGCAACCAAAGAGTTAGGAAATGGATGGACAACGTAGATGAAGATTGTGTGATGCACAACAGGGATATCGAAACAACTCAGCACAAGCTTTTTGATCGCGAATATTGTAACGGATCGTTCTTTTCTAATGTAGGTTTATAATAAAATATAGTAAGTAATGCTAAGCGGAAGTCTATCGCACCGTGATTATTGCGAAAAACAAATAAGACAAAACAGAATTTTCAAAAAAAAAAACAAAGAAAACTTAAATCATTAAAATATAATTTTACGTATTACATCTTTCTTTAATACATAATTATCGTTTTTACATACTCGTAATATAAACTACATATATACTATCACATAGACAATACAATAGCTTCTTAATAACTTCATGTAAAATTACCTGCAGCATCTGCTCCCGAAATATGGGGAACAGCCGATGGAAATCGGTCAGCTTTAAAAAAAACCGAGTATAAAAACTTACCGCAAATATACAAGTATTGATAGTATATGCACGGCAATAAGTAATAAGCAAAACTAATTGCATCACAATAAATAATATGCAAGGTATCTTATGTATTATAGGGAATTCATTTTTATATTAGATTCATTTACATATATTAAACTTCTGGTCCTTCTGCTTGAGTACCAGGGCGTGATTTACTAACACTTCTGCTTGAGTGTTAGGGCGTGGAATCCGATTACATATTTAATGAATGCAACACATATGATCTTTGTTTGATATATGTAAGGGCCTGTTAGGGTGAGGTAAACCAAAACCCCTAACTTAGTGGGAGTCGTCACTCCTCCAGTACAATGTTGCTCGAGCCACAGGTCAGGTTAAACAACCTTACTATGTTCGCCGTATTTTACGTGCCGGAAAACACGTCCCACGTTTTTTACATGCCGGAAGCATGGTTTGGCATTTCCTTAGTATCAAGCCTTTTTATTATCATGTTACTGTTTTCATATAAATGCAACATTACAATAACATACAATAGAAATAAATTTATAACAACTTGCATATAAATATTCATTTATTATTAAATTAAATCAAAACTAAAAAATGGGTCTTAGTATTTATTTATAGATAAATTTTCAATTAAGCTTTATTAATTTATTAATAATCAATTTCTTAAATGTCTATTTATTTGAATGATAAAATAAATAGTTTCATCAAATACTAAAAATGTCTTAAAAAGGACATATTGGGTTTATTATAGATCCTAGCCCATTTATCCAAATTTTTAGAAAATAAAATTTTATTTTATTTAATTAATTTCTTATTAGCTTATTTTTAGATTTAATACATAAATAATTAATTCCCTTAAGGTCACAATCGACACGAAATATTTTGAAATAAATAATTTATTAAATGAGTTGGCATATATTCTTATTCACCAAAATAAATTAATTTTAATTATAATTTTCATTTTTCTTTCTTTTTGCCTACAATAATAATTTAGATTATTAATTTATTTCTTTAAAATTTAAATATCATAAAATTTTACAAAAATAATTTAAATGAAATGAAAATACAGTAACACTAAAATAAATTATTTTTTTTTCCAGAAATAATTATTTTTAACCCAAATTTATAAATATCCTTATTTTATGCATTTTTTTTAGCAAAAATTAATAATAATATTTATACTTCACTATAATTCACGAAATTAATATAAAACTTATATTTCTTATATATATATGTACAGAAAAAAAATTTTTTAAAAATATTAATTTTTACTATTTTAATTAAAATTATTTCGGTTTATGCGGTTTTGGGCAATTTAAATGAATAATTCATATAAAATAACATACAACGAATTAATTCACGAAAATTTCCAGAAATATTAATATAAATATACTAAACACATATAAAATTTATGAGCATAATTTTATGTAAATAAATATATGTAAGAATTTATACCTTTAATAATTTCACTATTAATTAAATTCCTTTGTTGTAGAATTTTTAGCCACAATATTAGCTTCCTTCCCTTGAATTTCTATAATTAACACTAAATACTATTATTAGAAAATTTTTCTAGGATTTTTTAGAATTGTTTAAGAATTAGTTTATATTTGAAATAAATTTTCTGATTTTCCTTCCCCTTTTTTTTAACCCACGGCATTCATTTAAATAGGCCAAGATTTTTATTATTTTAATTTTTTTTTTTCTTGATCCTTCATGGGCAAGAAAAATAAAGTGATAAGGATAAGAACATAAATTAACATGCCATCTAAATAAATTAGGATAAGGCTATATGGAAATTATGCCACCTAATTTAGTCTTTGCCGCCAACTTCCAGATTTTTAGATTTTTACTTCTTTATTATTATTATTATTATTATTATTATTATTATTATTATTATTATTATTATTATTATTATATATATATATATATATATATATATATATATATATATATATATATATATATATATATATATATATATATATATATCTTTATTTTTAATAAATTAATATGGGAAATAAAAAGATTAACTTATTGTAGGTAATTTAGCTAAATTTAATATTTAGGTAATTTATTTTAAGAGAAATAAATTATATATAAAAGAAAATCAAGAACTTAAAAACGATTCGAATAATTTCGAAATGGCATTAAAAAGAAAATAATAAAACGAAACGATTATTTAATTTGTCAAAATATTTAAGATTAAGAAAAACGGTCTGTTACAACTCTTCCCCCCTTAACATAGTTTCATCCCGAAACTTGAACCTAAATGAACAACTAGGAATAGCGTTCTCTCATATCAGTTTCGCTTTCCCAGTGCAAGTTGCTTCTTCGACATGATGGTTCGACCATAACACTTTAACTTGAGGTATTCTTTTATTCCTCAATTCTTTCACCTGATTATCCATAATTCTAATTGGTCTTTCTTCATAAGCCAAGTTTTCATCAATTTGGAGGGGTTCGTGAACTAACACATGGGATGGATCGTGGATATACTTTCTCAACTGAGAAACATGGAATACATTATGAACTCTAGCTAAACTTGGGGGTAAAGCTAGTTCGCATGCCACTTCTCCTACTCTTTTCAAAATTTCAAAAGGTCCGATAAATTTAGGGCTTAATTTCCCTTTTATCCCAAAGCGTTGGACTCCTTTCGTTGGCGAAACTTTTAGAAATACTTTATCACCTTCATCAAATTGCAAAGCTTTGTGACGGTTGTCTGCATAACTCTTCTGTCTACTTTGTGCTGCCTTCATGTTCTCTTGTACTACCCTCAAGCTATCAATAGAGTCTTGGATAAGATCTGGTCCTTCAAGCACATTTCGGTCCATCTGATCCCAACACAACGGCACTCGACATTTTCTTCCGTATAAGGCTTCGTTTGGTGCCATCTTAATGCTGGTTTGATAGCTGCTGCTGTACGAAAACTCTATCAAAGGCAATTTCTGCTCCCATGCACCACCAAATTACAGAATACAACATCTCAAAAGATCCTCTAATGTCTGGATGGTTATTTCGGTTTGGCCATCAGTAGCCGGATGAAATGCGGTACTTAAACATAGCTTCGATCCGAATGCTTCTTGCAACTTTTCCCAAAATCGTGACAAAAATTTTGGGTCTCTGTCAGACACAATGGTTCTCGGTACTCCATGTAATCTTACAATTTCTTGAACATAAGCGTCAGCCAATTGTTTTACTGACCATGTTCCCTTCATTGGCAGGAATCTTGCAACTTTGGTCAATCTATCAACTATTACCCAAATTGTGTCATTTCCTCGTTGCATTCTTGGGAATCCAACTACAAAATCCATGGATATGGAATCCCATTTCCATTCAGGAATTTCTAGTGGTTGAAGTAGTCTAGAACTCTTATGCCTTTCAAATTTCACCTTCTGGCGTATCAAGCATCGAGATACAAATTCAGCTACATCTTTTCTCATACCTTTCCAGCAAAATAATTTTCTTAATTCTTCAATCATCTTATCTCTACCAGGGTGTACGAGAAACATTCCTTGGTGTCCTTCTTTCTAAATCTCTTATTTCAATTCTATGTTGTCTGGTACACACAATCTCCCGTTCATTCTTAATTCACCTTTCTTACCTACTTCGAACGCTTCTGTCTCTTTTCTTTGATCTCGAATGATTAACTCGATTATCTCGGGATCTTCTTGTTGTGCTTCTATAATTCTTTCAAACAAAGTCGGTTGTATAGTCATTGCTCCCAAATACTCAACAACTTGATAGTGATTAACAATTTCTAGATCTAAAACTTCTGGATTTCTCGGTATAGTTCCCAAGGTACCGTCATTATAGCATTTACAGATATCCTCGGCCTTCTACTCAATGCATCTGCCACTTTGTTCGCTTTTCCAGGATGATAATTTATGTCAACTTCAAAGTCTTTAATGATTTCCAGCCACCGCCTTTGTCTCATATTCAGCTTTTTCTGAGTAAAGACATATTTCAAATTTTTATGGTCAGTGAAGATCTTGCATGGTATTCCATAGAGATAATGTCTCCATAACTTTAGGGCAAAAATTACTGCTGCTAGTTCAATGTCGTGTACTGGATAATTCAAATCGTGTGGCCTTAATTGCCTAGACGCATAAGCTACTACTTTGCCTTCTTGCCTTAGCACACATCCCAAACCTTCCTTCGATGCATCACAATATACCTCAAATGCTTTCCCACAGTCGGGCATAATCAGCACAGGTGCAGTCGTAAGTCTCCTCTTAAGCTCTTCTAGTGATTTACTCTGCTTCTCGCCCCACTGAAATCGAATTCCCTTTTTAAGCAACTCAAACAACGGTCGGGCAATTTTAGAAAAATTTTCCACAAACTTCCTGTAATAGCCTGCCAAGCCTAAGAAACTTCTTACTTCAGTAACACTCTTTGGATTCGGCCATTCCATCACTGCCCTAATCTTTTCAGGGTCAACAGAAATTCCATCCTTCGAAACAACGTGCCCTAAGAAAGATATCTTTTCTAACCAAAATTCACATTTACTAAACTTGCCAAAATAAATTAGGATAAGGCTAGATGGAAATTATGCCACCTAATTTAGTCTTTGCCGCCAACTTCCAGATTTTTAGATTTTTACTTCTTTATTATTATTATTATTATTATTATTATTATTATTATTATTATTATTATATATCTTTATTTTTAATAAATTAATATGGGAAATAAAAAGATTAACTTATTGTAGGTAATTTAGCTAAATTTAATATTTAGGTAATTTATTTTAAGAGAAATAAATTATATATAAAAGAAAATCGAGAACTTAAAAACGATTCGAATAAAATTTCGAAATGGCATTAAAAAGAACATAATAAAACGAAACGATTATTTAATTTGTCAAAATATTTAAGATTAAGAAAAACGGTTTGTTACAAATATGCTCAAAAAGTCAGAAGTCGCCTCTTCAGCTTCCTTCATCACAAGTTAGCAGAGACTAATTTCTCAGCTGAAATTTTGCAAATGAACAAGTTAAACATAAAGAAGACTGATCGAGCTAAACACATTGTTGGAGTTTGATGATCTACAGCATTTGGATGCAACGCAATAGGAAAATTTTGATAATCACTCTTGTAATATTAAGGATGTTATTAATGACATTGTTTTTAGAGTGGTGTTAGCTACATTTTATCTTTATTTTTACCCCTATAAGTGGCTTGTTTAGCGTGAGGAAACTATATGTTATTGCATTGGTTTATTGGATTTTATGCTTGTTTTGTTGCTTTGGTGTTTTATTTCATTTCAGGATCTAATCATCAACACCGAGCACAAACTAGCCCCTTTTGTTGCATACATTGCTCACCTAAACGCCGAGGGTCAAAGAAGTGAAACATCATGAGCCAAGCCATAAGAACAAGCTAAAAGAAGCCAAAGTAGTCCCGCTCGACCAGAATGAGCTCGAGCCAAGGTAGCTCAAACAGTCCAGTAGCATGTACTTTAGTTCAGAAGCTGAGTATCACATTCCTGAAAGTCGCTCAACCGGTCGAGCAAGTAGGCTCGGGTCGAGCGAAATGCATTCAAACTTCCAGTAGCTTAATGATAGGATTCAATTCAAGAATACAGGACATCCGCTCCACTGGTCGAGTGAGATGGCTTGGGTCGGGCGGAGCTAATTGTCACATTCTGTCCAATTTTTGAAGTTTTTGATGCTGGACCTGATGGTGGCTTGACTGGTCGAGCGGGATGGGCGACAGCAGCTTTTGCGATCTTTTTAAATATCATTCGAGGTCCAATTACATTTGTTGCTTCTAATTAATGCTACCAAGACAGTTAGCCACCCTATTCTATCCATTAGGGGTGGCACCACCCTTCTACAACCTAGGGGTGCTGGAGCAATCATGAAACCACCACCCCCACTTA
>NC_080048.1:28676478-28706478 GCF_026212465.1 Amaranthus tricolor
GTTTAATCTAGAGGAGCTGGCTGGTTCCCTAATGACGCATGAATTAAATTTGGGAGCAGCAAACAGTTCCAGGCCCTAGCAGCAGCGGAACAAGACGAATCAGAATGTGATGAGGAAGAGGCTGCCTTACTGGTATGAAAATTCAAGAAGTTCTTCAGGAATAATAGGTATTCAAATCAAAGAAACAACAAAGAAAGAAAAACAAAATCCAATCTTGAATGCCACAAATGTGGAAATACCGAGCACTTCATCAAGTATTGCCCAATGTGGAAAAATGAAAAAGGCAAGGGAAAGGCTAGGGTTTCAAGAAGACCGTTAAACAAAGAGAAATTTAACAAGACCGACTTTCGCAAGGCCATGATCGCTGCATGGGGAGAATCTGAAAGTGATGATGAAACTGTAGTCCTCGAAGAGGAAGAGACAGCAAACCTATGTCTCATGGCCACGCATGAAAACAAGGAGGAGAAATCCAAAGGAAAGCAGGTACATCCTTCTAACCCATTTCCTTTCCATCCGACCAAATTAAGTAAAAATAAATTTATAGAGTTACTTAAGGAGACACAAAGTAAATTAGAAAATTGTAATGATAAGTGTCTCCAATTGGAAAAGGAGCTCAAAGTAAGTAAAGACCATGTCTCCTATATAAACACCTTTAGATCCGATGTCCAAAACAGATTTTTCGATTTGTTGGATCAAAACATTATTCTAAAGGAAAATATGGAGAGAATTAAAAAAGAAAATGTTATTCTTAATATTGAGTTGACGCAATACAAAATGTTAGGCTTGAATAAGGAATTAAATGATGCATCTACTAAAGATTTGTGTAATGATTTTCTAAACTTAGAAATAAATCAAGAATCCAACCGATCCAACAATGATAAAAATGAACTTGAATTAAATTCAAGAGAAAAAGGGAAAATCAAAATTACTCCCAAATGGATTCAAGATGCCAAAAATAAAAAGGGCCTAAAATACTTTAAGAATAACAAGAATAAAAAGGTTTTTGTTGATCTCCCTAGTGACAGGATCTGTTCCTTCTGTGGAAAAACTGGTCATCTAAAGGACCAGTGTACCAAAAGGGAACAACATACTATTTCCAACAGAAACTTTGTCGACAACTTACGGATTGAAAAAGATGATTCATGCAAAATCGACAAGGAACACAAGAAAGTCTGGGTTCCTGTAACTAACAATTAATTATTTTATAGGTCCAAATGAGGGGGAACACCTCATGGTATCTCGACAGTGGGTATTCCAAGCACATGACGGGTGACAAATCTAAATTTCTCTCACTTGAAGCCTATGATGGGGGAATAGTAACCTTCAATGACAATATGAAGAGTGAGATAATCGCCAAAGGAAAAGTTGGAAGGTCAAGTTCCCATGCTATCGATAATGTATTTTTAGTCGAGAATTTGAAACATAACTTACTTAGCATTTTACAATTTTGCGATAAAGTAACTCTGTGAACTTTACTTCTGAAAGATGCATTAATTCTAGAAATGACACAGGAGACACAGTACTTAAAGGGATCATAAAAGGGAACACTTATGTAGTGGACCTGGACACTGTTCCCAAAACCAGTCTAACATGTCTAAGTGTTATAGAAGACGACCCAATTCTTTGGCATAAGCGACTAGGTCATGCTAGCTATACATTGATTAATACATTAAGATCAAAATACCAAGTACGAGGACTACCAGGTATAAAATTCCTTAAGGATGAAATTTGTGATCCTTATGCCAAAGGAAAACAAGTAAGGTCATCTTTTAAATCAAAGAATGTTGTGACCACCTCTAAACCGCTTGAATTAATACATATGGATTTGTGTAGACCTATGAGAATACAAAGTCGAACTGGCAAAAGATATGTGTTTGTTATTGTTGATGATTATAGTAGATTTACATGGACTTTATTTTTAATTAGTAAAGATGAAGCTTTTAATGACTTTGTTTCTTTCGCTAATAAAATACAAAATCTACCTATAATCAAATTATTCACATAAGGTCAGATCATGGTAAAAGAATTAAAATATTCAAGCTTTATGAGTTACTGCAATGAACATAGAATAAGTCATAATTTTTCCGCACCAAGAACCCCACAACAAAATGGTGTGGTAGAAAGGAAAAATAGAACTTTAGAAGAAATGGCTAGAACCATGTTAATTGCTAGTGGTCTACCTAGAAATTTCTGGGCCGAGGCTGTCAATACTGCATGTTATATATTGAATCGTGTATTAATAAGACTAATCACTTCTAAGACACCCTATGAATTGCTTAAAGGTGTAAAACCAAATATTTCCTATTTTCGTGTATTTGGATGCAAATGTTTTGTTCATGTTAATGAAAAACGAAATATAGGAAAGTTTGATGAAAGAAGTGATGAAGTAGTATTTCTTGGCTATTCATCAAATAGTAAAGCCTACAGAGTTTACAATAAAAGGACAATGAGCGTGGAAGAATCCGTTCACATAATTTTAGATGAAACTAACTTTTTGACAAGTGAACAGAATATAAATAATTTTAAAATAGGTCTTGCAAATCTAGAGGACGATGATGAAGAAATGAAAGTGCAAGATTAAGGAACAGCAGGTGAACAACCGTTTCCAGAAGAAGCAGAAAGATCTGATCATGACCAGGAATTGCCAGTACCTTAGGACCAGCAGACTGTTCCCAATCCAGCTGTTCCCACAGATGACCAAGTTGATCCAGCAGCTGAACAGAATGTCAATCAAGCTGATGATTCAGAGCATACTATTGTTCCCACAAGAGAATTTGTGCCCAAACCTTGGAAATATCAAAGTTATCATCTTCTTAATTTGATTATAAGTGATTTGAATAAGGGAACACAAACCAGATCCCAAATGAGAAACTTTTGTGCACATTTTGCGTTCCTATTGTCACTTGAACCCGAAAATCACGAAGAAGCTCTAAAGGATTCCGAATGGATCGTAGCCATGCAAGATGAATTGAATGAATTTTAAAGAAACAAAGTATGGCATTTAGAACCCAAACCAAAACACAAAAAGGTAATTGGTTTAAAATGAGTATTTCGGAACAAATTAGATGAGCATAGAATAATTGTAAGAAACAAAGCAAGGCTCGTGGTCAAAGGGTACAATCAACAAGAAGGTATTGATTATACCGAGACATTTGCTCCGGTAGCAAGGTTAGAGGCTATTAGAATTTTGTTTTCTTTTGCTGCGTTCATGAACTTTAAATTATATCAAATGGATGTGAAATGTGCATTCTTAAATGGTTTTCCTAATGAAGAAGTTTTTGTTGAACAACCCCCAGGCTTTGAAAATACCTCTTGTCTTGATCATGTCTACAAGCTTGATAAAGCTCTTTATGGCTTGAAACAAGCTCCTAGGCAATGGTATGAATGACTATCAAAGTTCTTAATCCAAAATGACTTTGTTAGAGGTAAAATTGACAAAACCTTATTCTTTAAGAATAAAGGTTTTGATATTTTAGTTGTTCAAATATATGTTGATGATATTATTTTTGGAGCCACCAATGAATTGCTGTGTAAAGAATTTGCTAACCTAATGAGTAATGAATTTGAAATCAGTATGATGGGAGAACTAAACTTCTTCCTTGGGTTACAAATTAAACAAACAGCTAATGGTATCTTTATTCACCAACAAAAATATATAAAACAACTTCTCAAGATGTATGGCTTGAATAATGCTAAAACCAACAATACATCTATGGCTACAAATGTTAGATTAGATGAAGACCCAAATGGAATAAATATTGATCAAACTATGTATAGAGGCATGATTGGCTCTTTATTATATCTAACTGCTAGTAGACCCAATATTGCTTTTAGTGTTGGCTTATGTGCTAGATTTTAATCCAATCTAAAGAATCATATCTCACTGCAGTAAAACGAATTTTAAGATATTTGGAGGGAAGAGATGACTTGTCCCTATTTTACCCTAAAAGTGATGTCTATGATTTGAAAGGTTTTAGTGATGCAGATTATGCAAGAGATCTTGTGAATAGAAAAAGTACATCAGGTATGGTACAATTTCTTGGCTCATGTTTAGTGTCATGGTGTTCCAAGAAACAAAACACTGTTGCATTATCCACTGCCGAAGCTGGATACGTAGCAGCAGCAGCTTGCTGTTCCCAAATGCTTTGGATAAAACAACAGCTAAGAGATTTTGGTATTAAGTTTGAATGTGTTCTTATTTATTGTGATAATACCAGTGCCATCTGCATATCCACAGATCCAATGCATCATTCTAGGGTTAAACACATACATATAAGACATCATTTTCTTAAGGACAACGTTGAAAATAAAAATATAATAGTCTAGCATGTTAACACAAATGAGCAAGTTGCAGATATCATGACTAAACCACTTCCAAGGAAACAATATGAAAAGATGAGATTGGAACTTGGCATGATTAAGCTGCATTGAAGTAAGTGACAAGCATGATCCTTAAAGGCAAAATGAAAATTGAAAAGGTCAATCAACCATAAAAATCTTGATTGAAAAATCAATTATAGAAAGGATCAGGTACGCACTATTTAAAGTATATACTGTGAATGCTCTCATGTTTGCATGATTAATTTGATCAGACTATAGTAGAATAAAATTTCTATTTATTTCATTTTCATAAAATTATTTCATATTCTTCAAATTATATTATTTTTCATATCCCAGCATTTTTTTAATGCAATTTAATTAAAAAGTGGGAGTCGGATCATTTCTTCACTAAATCCGTCAATTTTCTTTTCATACACTGTGTCCACATGCTTAAAATAAATGAAGCATAATGAAATACCTAAGTACACGTCCCCTCACATTCAATATAAACACCCTCTCACGTCAAACCCTAAATTACAAAATCAGAAAACCCAAATTGCAGTAACCAGAACCCCCTCTTATTTTCTACTGATTCTTCTTCATCAACTCACAAAATCACTATGACAACCACAAAATCATCATCTGGTAAAAGATCCAACCGCACACCCAAAATGAAATAGCCTAAACCACTAAAAATAGTTCATCCCTCACCTCAAATTACTGATCCAGAGTCATCTTCAAGAGAACAGCAGGAAACCCTTGTTGCCTTTGGAATGCATGCAAGCAAAAAGAGACAGAGAGACTCTACTTTGAAAAAATCGTCTTCAACTTCCACCAAAAAGGCAAAAATTGTTGTTCCCATCAACGCTGAAGAATTATCCAAAGAAATGATAGTTGGTTTTGGTCTTGACAAGCAATGGTATGAATCCACCTTTTTTCCTCAATTACACGCAATCTTACAAAATCAATTATGGGAATCTTTGATGTTAGAACACTGTTGCAATCCAATGTACCCAGAATTGATGTGTGAGTTCGTTTCAAACTTTTCTATTGACAATGGTGTCTGTACGAGTATTGTTAAGGAGGTCAAAATTGAATTTAATAGCCTGATGTTGGAAGAATGGCTAGGAGTGCCAGCCATTGGATTTGATGTATATTATGTTGGGTCAAAAATAGTTTTTTTTGGGATTGATGAGAAGAATGTCTGGAAGTTTTTGGGCATAAATGAAAAAAGAGGAAAGGTTAGCCACAATGTACTGTCTTCTATGCACAAACTGTTATATAACATAGCACGTAGATTCATTTTGCCGCGCACTTCCAAACGCAGTGAAGTTAATCTGCGAGATGCAACACTAATTTACTGTATGGCTAATAACATCAAAATTAACTTTCCTTCATTAATGATTTATCACTTGAGTGACTGTATTTCAAAAAGATATGTGATAGGATATGGTGGTTTGTTGACTTGGGTCTTTAGAAAGCTAGGTGTTCCTCTTGAAGGTCAAAACTTTTCCATAGGTCCAAATAACAAAATAGGTGCTAAGTGTCTGAGTAACTTGCACCTTAAATTGAATGAAAATGGGACTCTTGAAAATGTTTGTGAACAATCTGATGTGATTTCTGACTAAAAGGAGGGCATCAATGAAGTAGAAAAAAGAAGAAAAAGTTGAGGAGGAGGAATTAAATAATAAGGAGGAACAGGAGCCTATTCCCTCTGCCACTGAGAAGGCAGAAGGGCATTCTGATAAGGAACAGGAGGAAATTTCATGTAAGGGGGAAGCTGAGAAGGAAACTGTAAAGGAAGCTGTGGAGGAAGAAAAAGAGGAAAATGAGGAGGTTTCTGTGCCTAACAAGCAACAATATGGTTCAACCTCTAGGAAGAGTCGCAGGCTAGCTTCCAAAGGCAAAAGACCTGTTGTTATTCTTGACGATGACTCAACCTCATACACAACAGCTGAACCGAGCTATCCTTCCTCACCTAAGCCAACCACACCTTCATCCCATCACTTTCCTTCACCACCACAGTCACCTATACCACCTTCACCACCACCAGTACACACCTCACCAAACCAGGACACTACAGTTCCTACAGCCCCTCTATTCTCCATTCTCCTGAAACTTAACGAATTGCAGTCCAGCTTTCTTGTTATTAAAGATGAAATTTGTGTCTCTCTAGCCTCACTGTCTGCTCAAATGGACCAGATGGAAGCACGTTTGGGGGCCAAACTCGACACAGTAGAGGTGGAGACAGAGTATGTGGATGATGAAGCTCCTGCATCTTAATTCCTCCTGCTGCTTTCTAATATCTTTTCAATTGTTGCAACCATCTCTTTTATCAAACAATCTTTATATGTTTTTCATTGTACCAGCTGGGGTACAGTTCCTGTAATTCATACTTTGTTCAACTATATTTCCTTTATGCTACTAACTGTTTGTGAAGTTTAATCCTTGCTCATCATGCTTGCATTTGTTGGTACTTGTTTTTGATCATTGCATCTTGATTCAATCTTTGGCTATATGTTTAGTGCTGTGGTTTGATTATCCTCCTTCTTTTTGATTGATGTCAAAAGGGGAAATATTTGGCACAAATTTAAATAATGCTTGAGTATGCTTAGTTTATATTTGGTCTATTCTGTTGTGCATTAAGATTGAGGTTATGATCTGAGGATCTGAGGCTAAAAACTATGCTCTATCTGTGCTATGCTCTATCTGTATTAATTTTATAAATATTACATGCTCTAATGCTTACTCTGATATAAAATAATTGAGTTGAATTGCTTTACACTCTAATCCATATGTTCTGATAAAATTGAGATAAGTTCAGCTTTGATTAATTATAATGAAACTGATTGTCTTTAATTGATTGATTTTAAGCTCTGATCATCAAGACAACAAATTAATTAACTAAATTATTTGTTATTTGCTCTGATATTACTGTCTGATATTATTCAGAATCTTGGTAAGTTTGTTATGATTAGTTTCTATTATAAGAGTAAACTGCTTTAAAATATGCTTGGTAAATTATATTTACTAAGTTATGTAGAGTTGTTTTAATCTCTAACATGCTTTATAATATTGATTTTACTCTAATTTTATTCTAAGTTTGTTTAAAAGTTTCTCATCATCAAAAAGGGGGAATTTGTTGGACCTCTTAAGTTTCGATGATGTCTACATTTAAGCAAATGTGTTTGTAGAGATTGTGTGCAGGTCAATATCCGATCTTGACTATGATCGTTGATAGCACCTATGACTTGGTCTATGTAAATGTACATGTCAAAAGGATCCAAAAGATGTTAGGAGAGTATATCGCTTGGGATGTAAAATGGAGACAGGAGGTCTACTGTTCCCAAGTTTGATGTTTTAACAAAACTGGAGATTGGAGACAGCACACTGTTCCTTTGTTGAAGTCAAATGAAAATACGTCTACTAAATTTCTGTTTTTAATTATATTTTTATTTTTAGTTGATGTATTAAATAAAGTTAATTTGTTGCAATTATAATTTATTAAAGTTAATTGGCAAAGCATTTTCCAAAATATCTAATGTTTTTAATTAACCTTTATTTTAGGATTTATATTTAGTAAATAAATTGAATTTACTAAATTTAGGAACAGCAGTCGTTTTTCAGTGGAAGTTTAGAATAACCATTTCCTAAATTAGTAAATAGGTAACCATCCCTATTATTAGTAATTAGCAACCGTCCCTATCATTAGAAAGCTCAACCGTATCTATTTTTAGCTTAAAGTTCCAGCAGTTATAATTGGAAAAAGAAACTGCAGCTAAACTTAGTACAAGGGAACTGCTGCTTAAGGGAACAGAAGCTATTATTAGTAAACAGGAACAGCGGTTATTGTTAGAATAACCGTACACTTGAATGGTCAAGTCTAAATGCCTATTTTCAGAGAATAACCGTAGGTTAACTTGGATTTTAGGATCCACATTGTTCCCCTTATTATTTGGGTTAAGGGAATAATGGTTGGAATATTCTATTTTATTAGGGAGTTTATTTCTATAAATTAGCAATCCAATTTCGGCTATTCCTAAGTATCCAACGTATGAGCTTTCATCTATTCATGCAATATTTTTGGAATTTTTACAAGAAATATTTTGTTTAAAAAATTGGCAATCAACTTATAATATTTTCTTGTGCAACTTATTGATTTTATTTTTAGAGAATTTTTATCTTTTTGTAAGGGATTCTGAGTGATATTTGTAATTAGACTTGGGTGAGTCTAAGGGGGAAATAGATAGCTTTTAGTGAAGCTAGCGTGGAGTTTAACTTTTAGTAAAGCTAAGTTTGTTGCTTTCAGTGAAACAATTTGAGAGAGAAGTTGGCCTAGTTGATGCGCTTCGAGTGAAGTAAGGTGTTTAATGTAATTGTAACGAGTTGCCTTAAACATATTGGAGAATTTAGAAATCCCGTGGGGTCGTGGTTTTTCCTTCTAATTAGGCCTAGAAGGTTTCCACGTAAAAAAATCGTGTTGTCTCTTTGATTATTTCGCTCTAACTTTAAGCTTTATTTATTTTATTTAATTCCCCAAAAACAGGGCAAAAACGCTTAAACTCGTAACAACAACAATTCACCCCCCCCCCCCTCTTGTTGTTGTTCCCGTCTCTGACTCAGTCTTCATTTTACATGAACAAGTTTTAACAAAAACTAGTGGAATAAAGAAATGAACATAACTTACTCTATACTTGGTGGATTTCTTCAAGTTTGGTGTCTATGTAAAGCTCTTAAGATGAAGATTATTTTTACGGGAGATTTGAGTTTATAAATGTAACCGCCTTGAATTATGAAGGCAAACACTAACTGGAATTTAGTATTAATCAAGCGGAAGCTTACTTTTGCCAACACAATTAAGGGGTTACTTAAAGGTCAAACCAATATCCAAGCAATATTACGGAAGTCTTAACTGTCCAAAATATAGAAAAATTACAACCAAACCGAAATAAGTCCAAAGTTCAAATTACATCCTTAAATTAGTCTAAATCTAAACTAATAGTCTCTCAAATAAAATAACGAGATCTAAACAAAAGGGGAGTCATACTCCAACTCAGGTTCATCTTCCGCTCGCATATCCATTCTCCGTCGAGGTGCCATAGGGATTTACTCTAAAAACAAAACCATTGGAAAAACATACAAAGCATAGTATCAGCAAAAAGCCTGAGTATAAACACACTGGTGTCCGTCAAACAAGTTATTGAAACCCTTTTTTTTTGAGTAAATTCATTTTGAAATATGCTTTTTCATTTGATAAATCATATTATGATTCAAATCCAGTTCAATGGCTCTATAGTCATTTCAAATTCTCATTTTTCATCATAAATCATAAGATCTCAATGGATCCAAATCAATTTCAAACTCATATCATAAGTTTACATGGGTACTCTGTGAGTCATCCTGTGACTCGTTTGGTAGTCAGTCTACCGTCCGCGACATGTCCGGCAAGTGTAACACAATGGTATTGTGAACAATACGCGCTCAGCATTGGTGAGCCGTTTAATCATGCACACAACATTTGCTGTGGCATATGTACCCGCCATTTAGGCTAAAACATTTTTTTGTACATAATATATATCTTGTAATTTTAATAGCATTTGAAAGTCAAAAGTATCAACTTTTTCAATATGATAAACATCTTTTATTTGCATATAGCAAAACATACTTTATTTGCGACTTAGCAAAATCAAATCATAATATTTCCCACATGGGTAAAACATGCTTAGCATAATCATATCATTAAACATAACCTTTGTATTATATTGGGGCATCACTAGCATGTATGGAAATGCATCGTAACAAAAAGTAATTAAAGTTCAATATAATGTTTTTTTAAGGAAACCATTAAAATGTTTCGTTTCAATCCTTCTTAAAATAAATATAACTTTAAAAGGTTTTGAAATTCATTCAAAACAACTAGAATATGATTCATAAGTCTATAAAATCATTACAACAGAAGATTTCATAAAACACTATTTTCTTAAATACGAGATAGTTTTGCCGGTAATAAAATCGATAATTGATTTACAAAGTACATATTAATTCTCAACCAAGGCCCAAATTAATCAAGTCATTATAATACCTTATTTAAAATGAATTTAAGGTTGTCCCATCAGATTATAATTGGTTATGCGAATTTATAACGATCTTACAATTACTTTCGAAAATTTGAGTATTTACCGTTATTTAAATGGTGTCTTAAATCCGTAAAATTTATAAACCATCTAATTTAAACTTAATTTATACTATGAGGCAGTAGGTTATTAATATAGTTATAAATTTTTTTATATAGGTCTATTTTTACCCAAATTTAATTAACAATATTACACTTTTTAATAAATAAACATTGTCTATTAATTTGATAAATTAGTAAATAATTAATAATTTATTATATAAAATTATACCAAAGTTCCAGAAGTCATATAATATGTTTATTAGGCTATTTGAACTTATAAAACTCATGTATGATGTTTTATTATTTTGTACAGATATTTTATCGATAAATAGAATAAAATAGGTTTAAAATTATTTGAGTCTGAATAAAATATTATAAAAATTATATAATATTCCAGAAGCTATTTTAAGGGGTACAAAATTTTAAATAACCATTTAAAAATCATGTGGGCTATTTTTAATAATTAATATCATTATTTTACCAATAAACCGAATAAAATTTATTTAAGTCCATATATGGTCACGAAAATCCATATAAATTTTTGAACATGTATCTACTGTTTATATAAGTGTCTCATAAAATTTTCATGTCCAAAAGACGTCATTTAGTATTTATTTTATATTTTACCGTTTTCAAACTTACCGATTATTAATAACCGAGTAAAAATTATTAAGGTTCTTAAATGTCAACGAAACCTTCCCAAACTTTTACCAATTTTACCTACTGTCCATATGAGTATGTGATAAAAATTTCAAGTCCATATGCCTTTGTTTGGTAATTATTTAATATTTTACCATTTTACAATTTACCGTTAAACAATTTAACGATTATTCAAAAATAATAAAAAAAAATTCCAAACTAAATATATTCTGGCCAAATCTTGTTGGAGACATTATAATATGTTTTTATTAATTATTTTTGATGATGAAGAGTTCATCTAATACCATGTTTTATAATAAGAGTATTTAACACCTTAAAATCCATTAAAATATCAATTTAACGAATAATCTCAACAAAAAGTATCCAATAAATTTTCTTAACATATAGCTACTGAAAATTTCTTTTAAAACGAATTTCAAATATTTTCAAATTCATATAATCATTTCCATCACAATAACTTTCACAAAGTAGTGTTAAACATGCCTTTAAACATACAATAATTTATAAAATCAACATGCATGATGCCCACAATAATAATACATGTAATAAATTATTCCATACTCAAATTTATCATTTTGACATCATTTTTCAAGATTTAAGAACTTCTCTTTGGGAATTTTATTTTATTTTTTTTAAAAAAAAGTATATACACAAACTTTCCCAACTTGTTCTTAAATCCTTTAAAAATCACCCCATGTGACATATCTCGACTCCAAGCCTATATAATTATTCCGTAAGCTCCTACGCGTTCTTAGAAGCGGTTCTAACTTTGGGTCCTTGCCCTTCAAGTCTCAATTCCAACTCTTCAACTAAACATATTGCATTCATCCAAAAATCAATAATAATTTTGGATTTCTAACATGCACTTAATTTTTCCAAGTTAGAGTTGTTAGACTAATACTTGTGATGATTTTAATATATTTGGAGTATACTTATTATGTTGAGCAACATACTTAGTTAAGTCCCATAATTTTATTTGAATCCTTTAAGTAACAAAATTTATATGTTTGTGGAAATACATTTTCTTACTTTCTATTATGGCCTATTTTATAGATTTATAAGTGATGATTTTCTTAGTTTAGAGATAAAATACTCATTTTATAATGATCTTAGTTTATAGAAAGATTCATGTAAAAAAATGTTTTACATGAACAAGTTTTAACAAAACTAGTGGAATAAGGAAATGAACATAACTTACTCTATACTTGGTGGATTTCTTCAAGTTTGGTGTCTATGGAAAGCTCTTAAGATGAAGATTATTTTTATGGGAGATTTGAGTTTATAAACATAAATTTTCAGAAGTTTTAGATGGGCTTTTGAAGAAGATTTGATGAGAAAAGAAGGTGTTGTAGTTATTGAAAGTTTGAAGGATTCTAGTGTTTGTTCATGGATGAACTTGGGAGCAATGTGTTGGGGTTTATGGCTGAATAATTATTCAGAAAATGGAGTGTTTTTGCTTCAAATATTTGCCTTTTGCATGCTTGTAATGATGCACAAGCTTTAGGTAGAACAAAAGGGGTTTTGGGTAGTGTGATTGGCTTGAGTGTGTAAGTGAAGAAGGAGCTACTAAGGGGATTTGGGACAGCCATATTAGCTGCTGTTTGGGGCTGATTTGGAGTGCTTTTTGTCCTCAATTTGGTCTATTATGGTATAAGAAAGGTTTATCTAAGATAGTTTAAAGTTTGGGTAAAAATTGTTGTACATGTAACAAGTTATGTAACTTGTACTTCATGTTTAAAAATCACTTGTATATGTGAGAAATATTTAATTTACTCCCATCATGGCTATATAATATGCTTGGGTAATAATTAAATTTTTTTTTTGAACTGTTATGGGTAGTTGCTCAACTTTAAGTTTTACCTCCAAAGTTTACGTTACTTGTTACGATTCATAATCGCGTTACGAATTAACAAGTTTCTAATCATCGTAGAGAATTTTCAAATTACTACCATCACTAATTAGATTATAATTAGTAACGAACAAATATATAAGAAAAATTAGGCGCTAAAAACGACTAATGAAATCTCCTAATAATACGACTGTTTCAATAAATATAAATTTTCAGAAGTTTTAGATGGGTTTTTGAAGGAGATTTGATGAGAAAATAAGGTGTTTTAGTTATTGAAAGTTTGAAGGATTCTAGTGTTTGTTCATGGATGAACTTAGGAGGAGTGTTGGGGTTTATGGCTGAATAATTATTCAGAAAATAGAGTGTTTTTGCTTCAAATATTTGCCTCTTGCATGCTTGTAATGATGCACAAGCTTTGGGTAGAACAAAAGGGGTTCTTCGGTAGAGTTTTTAGCTTGTGTATGTAAGTATACAAAGGGCTATAAGGGGAAGTAGGACAGCTTTAGCATGGCTGGTTGGGGTTGTTTTTTTGGTGATTTTTGTCTATAATTTGATCTATTATAGTGTAGGAAAGGTTTATCTAAGATAGTTGAAGGTTTTGGTAAAAATTGTTGTACATGTAACAAGTTATGTAACTTGTACTTCATGTTTAAAAATCACTTGTATATGTATGAAATATTTAATTTACTCCCATCATGGTTATATAATATGGGTAATAATTAAAATTTTCTCAAACTGTTATGGGTAGTTGCTCAACTTTAAGTTTTACCTCTAAAGTTTACGTTACTTGTTACGATTCATAATCACGCTACGAATTAACAAGTTTCTAATCATTGTAAAGATTTTTCAAATTACTACCATCACTAATTAAATTACAATTAGTAACGAACAAATATATAAGGAAAATTAGGCGCTAAAAACAACTAATGAAATCTCCTAATAATACGACTGTTTCAATTATCACCGCTTCTTCTACTGTACATTGCGGGATATTGTTATTAAATTTGCTTAGTTTGGGATTAATGTCAAAAGAGATTTTGAAATTCCAAGGTAAGAAGTTAAATAAAAGAACAAACTTGGTTTAGTACCTCTTTGGTTATGAAGGAGCTCTCCCACAATCCTTAAAATGCAACGCTCACTTCCCATGGAGCGGGATGACTAACTTCAGGCGGATAATAAGGGAGACAGAAGATTCTTTTCCGCTATTTATTGATTCATACTATGGGGTGATTTGCACTGAAGAACTCCAGTTCTCCAAGTCATCATTTACTTCAGTCTTATTATCAATGGAAGTTTACTCACCCAAATTTATTTTTTTTGTATTAGTTAAGTTAGGCGTTTTTATGTCTATGTTAACTGATGATCCGGGTATATCCGTGTTATTCTTATTATCAACGATATTCCAAGAAAAATAAGAATATTATGCAAATTTTATGTGAAAAATAAAATAATTTCATGAACAATGAAAATGAAGAAAACTTTTCCTCAAAGCATACCTTGTTGAAGATCTTGAAGGATGTCAAAAGAAATTTTGAAGAATTTTTGAATGTCAGAAGAAAAATTTTAAAGTAAGATGTTTCTATTCGGCTGAACACCTCTCTCACATCATCCTTTATACGTGGGGTTAAATGTTATGTTGACATATTATTTATTTATTTAATTATTATTGTGAAATTACTTAAATACCCCCTTGACTTTTATCTTCTATTGACCTTGACTTTCTATTGGCCTTGACCTATGGTCAGGGGCTTATATGACCTTTCCAATCCTTCTTTACCATCAAGTAACTTCCTTAGGAACCCTAATTGGTCAAACCCACTCCTCACCATTGTCCATGCACCATATAACCTCCCATGATCAGTGCATTGAATTACTATCTTACCTTTGATTTAGTTACTATAATTAGTTGCTACAGAATTCATTTTCTTTTAAGCTTACATATTGCCTATCGTTACATACTTTCAATCAATACACTAAACATCACAAACATCTTGATATCTGTTAGTCTTGCATTCATTCAATTATCATACTTCCGTTGATTTCTGTCTTCGGCTTTCCTGGGGATCACCCCCGGGCAAGGCTAACGTGTTATGTTGTAGGCATTTAATTCACTTTTGTGGAAGGGTCATATCACACTTCAAGTTCATCAATAGTTGACTTTAGTAATGCTTCCTCTTCATGTATTTTAAGTGTCTCTGCACTTCTTAGTTTCATTGTCGAAACAGCCCCAAATTGACAGAATGCCCTAATGACAAACTCTACCTATGTATCTTCACAAGTCTTAAATTAGATGGTCATATGGTGAGATTATCTTAGACTAACTCATATATGTTTAGAGGGTTAATGTGCTCACTTAATTTATAGAGACCATCTTTTGGTGAGATGATCTTATACAAGATGAAATGTATAATCATTAAAATGAGAAGTGCGAGAGTTGGTATTGTATGCTCACTTAATTCTATAGGACCGTCCCTTTGTGAGATAATCTTATACAACATAAATGTGTAATCATTAAAATGAGGAGCGCGAGAGTTGGTAATGTAAATTACTGAGACATGCTCTTGCACGAGGCCTTTTAGAAGTTCTAGAACCTTTATTCAGCTGATATCGAAGAACACACATCCATCGCTCTCTCTTACCACAATCAGGAGGAAGGAGAGAAAAGGAACTTCTAAAAGTGCGCTAACGATGGCGCCACATGATGATCAACCTCAAGTAAATGATGACTCCATAGCTTCGGAATCTCATGGAAAACCTATTTCAAACATTGTCATCTTCATCGGTACTTTCTCTTTTTCTTCAAATTATCTATAATTCCTGGTTTTTATCATTATATGATTGATTATTTAACCAACGATTATTTTGAATTTCAGCTATGCATACAGAAGCCCTAGCTTTGGTCAATCGGTTTCAGCTTATAGAGGATCATGATTCTTTGTTAGTTTTTTCTTCTCTTTCTCTCAATTGATTTCGAGTTTCCTAATTTTATTTCTTTTTTTTTCTATTGACATGGCATTAGATTTTCAATTCTATCAATAGTAGATGAAATATATATATGATGAATTTAAATGTAATTTTTCTTAAGTTTCATTCAAAATGTGGAGTACTTGCCAATTTCAGTGAAAAAAAGAGGACACTTGATTGTTTGAGCATTTTCTAGGGAACTAGGGAATAGGATACCTAGTGTTTCACACTTGAATTATTTTCATAACATTCTTCAATTCATTAGTTTCATTTTTGAAATTGAGCTTATTGATGTAGAGGATATTCTAATTATTTGAATTGAAAGTCATCCGAAAGAATTGCAAAAAAGTGTGGAAAAATCAATCACAGTTTTTGTTTTAAGTGTTGTTTCCTATTAAGAAACAAAGTTTACTGAGTCTTGTTTGTGTATTGTATTGGAGAGTTATTGATTGTGTTGGAGATATTTTAGGACATCAATTTTCTGCCACTTGAAAAGAAGTTTTGGGGTATATTTTTTCTTGTCCAGCAACATAGTGAAGAATGTTTGTCCCCACTGGGACATTTAATACGAGCTAGTAAAGTGGTGTAAAGGGAGAAACGCTAATGGATGCATACTAGATTGGTCAAGAACAAAGACAGACAAATACTTGTAAATTAACAAAGAAGATAAAAACAAGGGTTTTGGGCTTAGGAACACTAGGATAATAAAACACTTAGTGATTAGGGAATATATACATATTGGTTTAATTGCATGTCTATCAAAGGATTATGATGAGAGCTAAACTAGGTTCAAATCCAAGGTCAAAAGTATTCATAATGCGCTACCATCGTTTCGAGATTGAATCTTGAGCACCCAAGTTATTTTGTTTGAATTATAACATTGACCCCTATACCTTACGACCCAAGATCTACTATTGTCCCGAACGTCTCAATTTTAGTCTCCCAACCTTCACTCAACTTGACCTTTTTAGGGCCAAAAGTAACTCTAACAATGAACAATAACTCACCATTGAAACTAAGACATTCAACATGCAAATCAAATTAGACCCGCACTTAGATTTAAAACGCGCACCTCACTTTGCACTTTGTGCACCTCGAGCTCAGGCTCGGTTGAAAAAACCTCAACTAGATGAGGCAAGGCATGCGCCTTGGTGTGCCTCAATGTGTTTCCCGCGTTATACGCTCAGTGTGCCTTGTTGTTTGGCTAGTAAGGTTTTTTTTGATAAAGAAACAAAACACGAAACTCAAATTTACTTGAATATAATGTTTGAGAAATCGTTGTTTCTATTAAAAAAAGAGAGCAAAGAGCTTGTAAAGAAGAATATATAACTTTGAGCATTCTTCATATCCTCATTGAAATAAATGATTCATAGTGAAAAAATAAGGTCGCATCGCATTATATCAGCCACGTTGTAATGGTTCTAAAAAGGAATCAATAATTCTCGCGTTGTAAAGGGGAAAAAAACCGCGTATTGGGCCTAATCAATATTTCATTCTTCGACCTATAATTAGGCATTACAATAATTGATCATTCCCGTTACTACATCACTGTTTGTTCGTTTTCAGCTGTTATCGCATTTTTGTACTATAATAGTTGTATGTTAAAGTAGTGTTTTACCACAATGATAGATAAATATTTTCAACCTTATTCCTATTATAATATTAATGGACAAAGTTGTTTTATGAATTTATATGCTTCTAAAATTGATTTTAAGCTTTTTAGCAAAAATTTGCGCCTTGCTTATATAAATTGTACTCCTTCACTTTGCGCTTTGTGCCTAAGTTCTAAAAACCTTTTGCGCCTCGATGCGCATTGCGCTTTTTGAAACTAACAACCCTCGTGTAAACTTTGATGAGAGGTACCAAAAATAAACACATCATCCAATCCTACTTAAATGAGATTGACTTTAAGGCCTACTCGCTCCAAGATATGAACATGGACAAAAGGAACATGGATGGTCACAAACTAAACATGTACACTATCCAATCTTACGTCAATAATATTTGACTTCTAGGCTACCCTTCCTAAGACATGGATATTGAAGCATGAATAATTCAAGATGCAAAGCAATCAATCTTGAAATCTAGTAGGAATGAGATTAAAAACTCCTTTTAGGGAAAGCTTGCACTTTTACAATCAGCTTCCGAGAACCAAAAACAACTCCACAAAGCATGGTTAATTCATAATCAATTCTTATTGATGCTAGAGACCCGTATGGCTTTTAGCCCTAAATGCTAAGTACTCATGCATAGTATCAAGAAACACATGAAATAAATTAAACAAAGCATTACTACACTAAATATGATTTAACTACTAATAAAACGAGCATCAAACTAAATTGTAATTTAACAAAACGGAACTATGAAATTCAATTCTAAATATGAAAACTAATCTTAATCTAGAAGACTACAACTATCTAACAAGAAACAAGCATGGAAAATGAACAAGAAAATTGCACAATAAAAGGGACAAAAAACTTGCTCCTCCAACTATGGTAGGGTCGAATTCCGTGAAGAAGAAAGAAAAAGATGCTTGAAATATAAACCAAAGCTTGAAGAAGACATTGCTTGTATTAAAATGCCCAACTAACTAGAAATGTGAATTACAAAAGTTTACAAAATTAACATAAGAACTTAAGCTACACAATGGAAGATTTGAAGAGAGAGTAAAAAAGCTTATCTAATAACTAAGAAGATGAACTAAACAAAAAACTAAACCACAAAACTAAATTACTAAGAAAATATGAAGGAGGCTAAAAGAGCTCCTTTAAAAATCAGAAATAAAAAGGGTATTTAAAGTGATAAAATTCACTTTAAGATCCTAGCGGGGACAAAATCATGCTTAATTCCCAAACCCAAAATAAGATTCTTAAATAGGCTGCTTAGCATCACATCACACCTGAGCAATCGCATGGCTTGGCAGTTGTTTGTGCATGGAGTTTGGGTGAGGAGCAACTAATGGAGATGTTTAAAAATGCAAGTGTTCCATATGTCCTAAGCAAAGCGTCTAGCTACTGAATAGCTTTAATATTCTTTGCTTATTTTTATTGATTGGGCCAAGTTTCTCAAGGGCTCAGGTTGGCATTCTTTTTCCCATTTCTTAGTTTTTCCCATCTTTCTTCGCTTGAGTTTGGGTTTAGACCCTGACGATGCATTGCTATTATTTTTGGCTTCCGCTCAAGACTTGACGACTCAAAAATGGCACAACACTGGAAAGTTAAAAAATACCTACAAAAGCTTAAAGAAAGAACATAAAACAAAGCGTAAAATCATAGGGGAAACATCAATATCTAACACAAAGGACTAAAATAGGGGAAATTACATTCATAAATTCCAATATGAATACAACATATCAAAGGGGGAAACAATGTAGAAATTAGTATAAATGTAGAAGTCTCAAAGTTTTCCACAACTAGATTCTTATGATTTGTTAAAACTTTACCTTAGTATAAATGTAGAAATTAGGTCTTGGATAAGATTTACCGGTAGATTTATCTTTAAGCCAAAGAAGGGTGGAGTAATCCCTATAGAGACTCCTATTCTAGAGTTTTTGCTACTCTAAGCTTTTAACTTTGTCTTAGTATTGAGTATAATAATAGGAGTAGGGTCTCGGATGAGACGCATTGGAAGAGAGTTGTAGCAACGTCAAAATACATTTGAGTTCCCCACATAAAGAGTTTTGTGAGTGTGTATCTAAGTCAAGGGTCAAGAGTGGTGTCCGTGAAGTAGCTATTTGACACACGTCAAGAGAGTTGTAGGCTTGAATGTTGTGAACAAAGGTGTTTGCTCACTTGTGAGAGCTCCACCACAAGCATTAGTTTCATTTTGTGATTGTGTGAACCAAAATTCACAATAAGATGTGCTAGAGTGCCACGAAAGTGAGTCCCACAAAAATACTAGTGTGTGAAGGCAAGTGTCCACTTTGTAATATAATTTTGTGTATATGATTTGAGTGTCATATTGAGAAGTATTTTTGCGCCTCTACCCCAACCACATTTTCTGTGAGCAACATTCTCGCATTACAAAACATTAAAAGCAACTTTGAGGGTATATTACCTCTAATTTTTAATGAGGTTTAGATAAACATTCACTTTGATATGGTTTGGTTGGAGAGTGGATACTTAATGGGAATAAAACATTGTGATCAATATGCCTTATTCTATTTGTTAAGGTTTTTGACTTGCATGTTATGTATTGGAACTTTTTGAGAAATCCAAAGTTTATGACAAGGTGGTGATTAATACTATGATGATCAGTAGGATTTGCCTATTACTTTTGAGTTTGTTTTCTTTTGTCTTGTTATCTTGATGCCAAAAGGTAAGCTAAGGCAGCTCACATCAAGGAGCAAGAGTCGCGCACTGCAGATGTGGGGTGGAGGACAATGCTGATATATTGATCTTTTGAAAATGATTAGAAAGAAGAATCACTTGGCTGAATGATACACATAATGAACAAAGTTCCATATAATAATAATAGTAGTGGCACTAACAATAATAATAACAATAGTAAATAATAATAATAATAATAATAACAATAATAATAATAATAATAATAATAATAATAATAATAATAATAATAATAATAATAATAATAATAATAATAATAATAATAATAATAATAATAATAATAATAATAATAATGATGATGATGATGATGATGATGATGATGATAATGATGCTAATAATAAAACTAACAATAACAAAATTCAATCTTGAAAAATAAAAACTTCATACTTCATTTTCAGTGCTTGTATCCCAAGTTTAGTTCATGCTCTTGATAAATGCTATCAATTTTGTAGGTTC
The DNA here is from genome assembly GCF_026212465.1 of Amaranthus tricolor. NCBI lineage: Eukaryota > Viridiplantae > Streptophyta > Magnoliopsida > Caryophyllales > Amaranthaceae > Amaranthus > Amaranthus tricolor. The sequence goes on from NC_080048.1 coordinate 28,697,249, forward strand.
CCTGAAGGGGTCCCTTGGGTGAGGTATCATGGTATGTACAAAGATTTGCATATTAATATTGTGCAACCAGGAAAAGATCCCGCATTAGGTAAGGTGTCTTTCTTCATGAGATTTTCTTTTTCCTTTTCAATAATATTTTTTATAGTTTTAGTTTATGGCCTAGGATTTCACCAAAGTAAGAAATTCATTGAAGAATTGAAATATGCATATATAGTCATATATAATCAAGTGGCTTAGGAATGATCATCTTTTATATTGTTGAAATTAGTTCATCATGTGAACTTATTATGTGAATTTGCACATGACGTTTAATACCAAGGGTCAATCGAAAACAAATTCTTTGTTAGTTTTGTCATTAACAAGGGTGAGATTGTGCACATCCAACCTTCCCAAACCCTATTGTAGGTGGGAGCCACTTAATGGAATTGGAGTAATGGAATGTTGTGTCTTCAAAATAATGTTTACTTAATATTCACTGCATAATGTATATAATGGTATTAATGGTTGTTAGGATTCCATTCTATTAAGGAAAAATCAACTCGGATATTGGCATGGTTAGTTAGGGTTTTGTGGTTATAGAAAAGTGATTTGGACTAGAGCAAAAAGATCTGTGGGATATAGTAGCTGACCTTTTATCTCATCAGAGCTTTTTCGATTGCCATTAGGCTTGAGAATATCAAGTGTGATTGATGTGAAATTATTATTTTTTTTTTCCTAATTGTTGGATAGGTGTGCATGTTTTCCAGCTGAGTAAGAAGCACTGACCCTTTGCTACTCATGAAAACAAATTCTAGGTGTTGATGGTGTTGGCACAGTATCTGCATCTCTTGTCACTTATGCAGCAATTCAAAGTTTGAAGCCAGACCTCATCATAAATGCAGGAACTGCTGGTGGCTTTAAGGTACTTTATGACTTCCCTACGTGTTTATCCTTGGTGATGTGCAGGCAATGGTAGGTAATTCTTAATTGCGGTTATGAGGAAAAAAGTTGCATTCAAGATAAATGTAGGCAGTGATAGGATCAATGTATAAAAAGAAATAGGTGCAGACATCCAAGTTGCAAGTGCTTAACTGCCCAAGCATCTATAAAATGTTTGTGCACTAACGCGCAATAAAGCACTGCATGATTTTAAGTGATGCATCTGCTTTTCACACACAGTTTTCAGTGTAACAAATGCTATGTGCTTCAACGAGGAGTGCTTTCCACACCTACACTTTGAGCCTAGATTCTAGGACACTGATTACACACTAGGTGGATTGAGGTTATAATAATTAAGGAGGAAGGGACATGGGGGGAACCACTATGCTCATATCAGGAAATAATGTGGATATTAACCCTGAAAACAAGGACCATAATTCCACCATCACTTTGTGTATACATTAATTCATAATCCCATTTGCGAGACTAAAACCATCTTTGTGCTTACAGTCTCACAATTCTCAGTTCCATCTACTAGATAAAAACCATCTCCATCTCGTATCATTTTTTGTCCTTTACAAGCCCTTAAATCATTACCACCATGCCTAACATGTTTTATCATCATACCCAGTGTGTGTCTCGCTCATAGAAGCTAAGCTATAATCAGGATCTTGGCAAGGATAAAAGATGATTGCTTATTGTAACATAATTCGTTAGTTTTTGAATTTGAAATTCGCTCAAAACTGTCAAAAAATAGCTCAAAATCGACCATAATTTGGTATTTCCAATTCGCAATTCGCCGAAAGATTAGTGAATCATGTGATAGATTAACAAAGTATACGCGTAGCCGTAGGAGGCTGCGATCGATGAAACCCTCGGCTTGAGAGAACCTATAAATGGAAATAAAGGCAACGCAAGACAAGATAAGACACAGTGTAAGACAAGATAGGAATAAAGCTAAAAACAAATACCTAAGAACAATATAAAAAAAGGCCCAAACAATAAACAAAGCAAAGATAACGATCATTGGTATAGGACACAAATAAGGTGTCTCTAGCTGGCCTTATCCCTAGTCATGTCCCCAGAGAGCTGCAATTCATTCATGTTATTTCTAATTTGCTCTTAGGCCTAATACGACCTTTTTTTTTCCATCAATCATGATGTTCTCCACCCTTTTTACGAGCGCGTTGCACATGTCTAAACCATTTTAGTCTACTTTCACTTATCTTTGCAGATATGCAGCCCCTAGCACCTCTCTTAAAACCTAGTTCTTGATCTTATCTATCCTGGTGTATCTGTCTACACATCCACATTATCATTCGTATCTCTGTTGTTTTCATCATCTGCTCATAAACCACCTTAATTGGCCAACATATTGTCCCATAGAACTGTCATGAATTTTGACTTATGTTTTTGTGACTCTTGGCTCTTTTGCTAAACTACTTGTTTGGTGTGTGTAAATTCTTTCGATTTGTCTTCATCTGTCACGCATCTTCAATCATCTCCTCTTTAACAGTCAAAGTGCAATGACGGGTTGCACTATCTTGATGTCTTCTTTTATGAGGAGGTTTTTGCATAAGATTGGGTTGGATTGTGCTGTATGGGGTTACATTTTTGTCGGGTTACATTCTAAACATATTATTTCTGAAGCAAAAGCTTATTTTACGTAGACATAGAAACTTCCCTTATTCGATATTTTTATGGGAAGATCGTGTTATTATGATTTTATGCTTCCTCTCCCTGGGCAGGCTTAAATTTGTTATCTTTGGCTATCACATTTTTGGATGGAGGCATATCCTTCTTTTGGGTGGGGCTTCATTGATGGTCTTTATAATCTTGGGAGCGTATAGTGTTATTGCTCGAATCAAACCTTAAATCTTAATCCATTTTCTTGGATATCTGCCTCTTCTGACATGATTCTGTTATTTTTCTATTGGACTTGTTATATCATGAAGAAGGCCAGAATATCTCCTTAAAGCTTCAAATTTTTTTTCTTTTAGGCAAAAGGAGCTGCCATTGGAGATGTCTTCCTTACATCAGAGGTTGCTTTTCACGACAGAAGAATACCTATACCTGTAAGCATTTAATTCCCTGTACTGAGCCTTTTTCATATATTTCTGCTGTTCTACTTATGACATTTTACAATGCAATAATCTGTTTTTGACTCATTTTAGGGTTGCATATCTATGTCAATTGTCCGGCCACAATTGTTAATGCTTCTCATTAAAATTGTTTGATGTGTTTGGTCAATTTGGGGGACTGCTAAGAACTACTCGAATTCAACTAAACAGACAGAAAATGAAACTAGAGAGAGAGAGGAAGCTTTCATTTAATGTCAAAATTACTGTAAACACAAGTTATCTGGCAACCAAGAGGCCATATCTTCAGCAGAAAAGAAATAACGTGATGATTTTTAGATGCTTTTCTCTCAGTGCTCGCTATTCTTGTAACTGTCTTTCTCCTGATTACTTGCTCCTCAAAAAAACTACGATTTTTCCCTTGAATTTGGCTGCTTACACATTCCATGTGAACTTAGTTATTATTCTCAAGCTTAGCATAGGTGAAATACATGCTGGTTCGTTTTGAGGTATTGTAGAGACTTTTACAGGTACGTATTGCTTCTGACTCATGTAGCATTGCTTCAAACATGGTGGTTATCCTGGTTACATAAACTATAATAAGTTGCTTTTGGTACCTGTTTTGTTTGGGAGCTCTCTTTTGTGATTGTATGAAGCTGATTTAGTTTTCTTGCATCCTAATTCCTAATTGTGATCTTAGGATTTAAAATCCACCTTTAAAGGGAAAATTCTATGATTATTTTCTTAAAAGACAACCACTAAGTTTGAAGCTATAATCACTACTTAGTTGATTGCCCCCAACTTTTGTCACTCTAAGTTTTACAAAACGTAGAGAGAGGGAGAATTAAGGAAGAACAATTTGGCTTCTGGCAAAGCTGAAGATTGTCAACTAAAATCTTCTTTTTTATCAACTAACACACATAACTTCAATAAAGCCACATTTCTTTAATCCAATATTGTAAAAATTCCAAATTTCTCAGTTTGCTATGTACAAACTATGTTAATATTCCAATTGGAGAAAAAATTTCCATATATCTAGCTCATTATATGACCTATTCCCAACTGAAAAATCTCATATGACACCAAGAATGTGTTTGCTGCTTATCACACATATGTGGTGAACTTCCTTTGTGGCACTAAAATAGAGCCCTGGAAAATGATTTTAATCTCCAATCATCAAACCTAAAACTACAGTACCTGGAGCTTGAACTTCATTACCTTTCAACAATTCACAAAAATCTTAGCTCGATCTTGCGTATTTATATCATCATCAACAACAATGTCAAAACCTTACATGTTTAATATTTTCTAATGATAATAACATCAATTTTCGGTTTTGAAAAAAAGATGGTTCTGATTATTCCGATAATTCAATCGTTTATAATATATATTCTCCGATTCTACATACTTCTTTCATTCATGTTCATGAACACACTATTTTGATCGTGAATATCTCTATTTATACATAAGCAAAAATTATATAAAGTTTGGTATTTTGAAAATACACTTTGAGACAAATCTTAGAATATTGACTTAACTTTTTATTTTCTTGGACGCATGTTGCATGATTTCTGAAATCGTAGGTCATAGAGTTCAAAACCAAAATTTGGAATCGAAAATTGGACCTTGTGTATAGTTGGATTCATGTATGGAATTTCCAATAATGAACTCAATATAGTAAGTGAGCACTTTTTATTATACCTCAGTTTAATTTTGAATAATAGGTATAATACTATAGTAGTAATTAAATATACCATAGTATGTTGGACCTAACTCTTTAATACAGAGATCTACATTTGTCTTTTCCTCTCTTATGTAAAGTTTGATAAACTTAGTGAATGGTACAAAATGATCTTGAGTGGAGGGTGTGTAACACGCCTAAGTTGTAGGGTCTTTTTACATTGAGATTTTTCAGTTGGAAAATTTTGTTTTAATAAATTTTGGCAAAACTCTTGGTGTCTTTTTTCTTTCCCTTTGTCATTTACCTTCAACTCTGTAAAATCAAATCAAAACTCAATTCTTTAGCTTATACAAACTCTTCATCTAATGTTCTGGTTTATTTTCTATCCTTAGTCTCTTCCACAAATTTGTGTCCTTCATTACATTTCAATACCCATCAGCAACTCATCTTATCTCTTCCCTTATTTTGCTATACAATGTTGATGAATAATTACCTATACTAAAACTCATTAAAAGCAAAAAAAAAAAGGGGAAACAAAATATATTGGTGCTTCCAAAACAACTGGGATTGCAAATGGAAGTGTAAATCTGAGAATGACAAGGAAGAATCACATATTCTAAATAACCGTAAAATAGAGAAATTAATTCAAAAACATGGAAAAATGTGACTCTTTCCATCCTTGGACAGCATTGGATGTGGACGGCGATAGATGACGGTGGATGGGGACAAAGATGGAATGTATTCAGTAACTGGCTATGGAGGATGCCAAATGTAAAGTTTGAGGCAAAGAATATACGAAGAGAAACGTGAATTCAAAATTTTTTAGCGGAAAACTTTACTCTACTGTATACTTGGCTAAATGTTTGCCCCTAATATGAGGGTAAAAGATGACTCCAACAAATATTTTCTTACAATCTAGGCCTAATAAAATTCAGAAATTTTTTTGCCAAACTTTATACCCCCATTTCATGGGTGATCCTAGTGTGAACTAATGCTTGCGTTATAAGGACCAACAAGGTATATATTTTCTTTTAATCTCACATGCCAAGTTACTTCACAATTAGACGTGGTTGGATGGAAGTAGACAATAGTGTTAAGATCGGGTTCCACGATGCACATGAGTGAGGGAAAAACGTGTCTGGAGGTTTCACGTTGGCTATAGGGACATCTGTTGGTCCTAAATTCCTTTGGTGACGATCAACTCGATTTTGCCGAAGCCGGTGAAATTACAATCATAATAAGAGGAGATGATTAAGCTCCAGTTTACCTCATTATCTCTCCCAACATTGGAAGGGTGTTCTTTACTAAAGAAAAAGAGACAATGGATCTTATCTCTCCCTCCCTTTATGTCTCCCATCCCTTTATTCAAATGAGGGAACTTCTTTCCCTCTCTCTTCATTTTCTCTTTTCCAAAGTGCTACCAGCGTGTAAGTCTTAACCACATACCTCTATAGTATCTTTTGACATACTTCTCGAGTTTCTCTTGATAAGCACTTACCTTCATAGCATCTTTTGTCATACTTCTCTAGTTTCTCATGACTTCCCTCCCCCGTCAGTATGAAGTTTTGGTCAACACTATTGAATTATATTTTCTCTTTGTTTATTTGATTATTATTCATGATAATCCTCATTTATGGTTGTCCAAATGAAAGCAAGCCCTCTTGAATCTTGATATCATGCACTCTGTTTTGCTATTAACGTACAAGGTGTGACTGTATATTAGTACTGTATCTGTACTTGATTTCAAAGCTGCTGATTTCCAAGGATTTTAGAAGCTGAATATGTTATACATTTTAGCGTGACTTCTTTACCAACAATCTGTATATTTATGTAGGTTTTTGATTTATATGGGGTTGGTAAGCGTCAGGCCTTCTCAACGCCTAACATCTTGAAGGAGCTAAATTTGAAGGTAATCTTGTTGCAACTTGCTCTGAATTTTGCAAAATTTCTCTTATACCTTATTAGATCCAAAGTGCAATTGAATTTGATGCAAATTCTTTCTTTATTTCTTGCTAAAAGTCAAAATATGCTGAACATTTGATCTTCATTACTTGCCATTGCCCTTTCCTTTTCTTAGTCCTAACAGCTGTTATAAAAGTTTACGAAGGGCAGCTTTATGTATTGTGTCAGAGAGACTCAGATGCACTAAATCATCCCTGTTTCTATGCTGCATTCATATTTCTGTTACGATCTGTAGTTGGTGGTCATTTATTTAGCTACTTCTGGGTGTGAAATGTGAATTATTGTAGCATCTGAGATTTTAAGCAAATGAATTTGGAATTTCTTTAAGTTGAATAATGTGAACAGTATTGACATGCTTGAAATTTAATGTATGCAATTAGGCAAGGATGTTCAATGAAGTTAATAGTTTTCTCAATTTTTTGCTATAACAAACTAGGTTTTTTTTAAGGAATAAATATATATATTTTTTTACATGCAGTATGTGCTCAAAGTTGTACTTTCTATAGGTTATAGCCCTATTAACTTCTACGGTTGCTTGAGATGTGATATGCATACAAGCACATCAATATCCTACAGAACTTTTACTACTAAATACACATGGCTATACCTGGAGATCAGGCTTGTCTTTAATTTTATCGTTGATTGTAGCTGTGTCAGTGTTCCTTTATTATTGTTATGCTCGAGGTAACACGTGTAAGTTCTGATGATGACTTCCTTATTTTAGATTGGAAGATTGTCAACGGGTGATTCTTTAGACATGTCCGCACAGGATGAAGCTTCAATCACCGCCAATGATGCAACAATCAAAGATATGGAGGTAACTTTTACCTTGGAAGTTCTGATGTCACACATGATGACATTAACCATCATGTATAATACAGCTGATAAGTTTGAAGACACGTTCTAGAACTCTAACATATACTTGACATGCTCTAAACCCTTTTCACATAAAATTTTTTGGGATCTTTAATATTTGCTTACGTGTTGTCCCTTTAGCTAGTTGCACATGTTGATCTGATTTCTTCTAATGTTCTGCTTCTATCATTTGAATGCTTTCTACTCGACTATCTGCATAATTGGAACCGTATGGAATTAAACAAATCTTGGATGTAATAGTTTCATAGTAATTTAATATAAGAAATTGAAAGTTCCTTGGTTAGTCTCAAGTGATTTCAACAGTGTTGCTCGTTTACTAGGCTTTTCCATCAGTAAGTGACACTTAAATTCGTGATGGTTTCAGGGTGCTGCTGTTGCATATGTGGCTGAACTCCTAAAAGTACCAGTTATTTTTCTGAAAGCCGTGACAGATATTGTCGATGGTGAGAAGCCCACTGCTGAGGAGTTCTTGCAAAATTTAGCTGCTGTCACCGCTGCCCTGGACGAGGCCGTTGCTAAAGTTGTTGATTTCATCAACGGCAAATGCCTGACCAAACTCTAAGCTTCCCTGTCCCTATGCTCGAATATTCCTTGACAATCATGCGGATTGTCCTCTATTGAGATACTGCAACTCAAAGGTGCAGTAATTTTTAACTCTGATTTTTCGGGCTTTTGCAAGCTCTCTTAAGTTTGTATTTATAATTGACTTTTCACCACAGTTAGATAAATCAAATATTGTTTTCTAGATTAATTTTGCACTGAAGAAATTTAAGGTGCATTAACTGATTGGCTTTCGTTACAGCTAAATAATTAAATACGATGTTTTGCGTGATCTTTGAAAAATCACCATAATTTGATCTTCTTTCTTTTAGGTCATAATTAACTTGCTTGCAAACATTTTCTACCTAAACTCCCTTGTATTTTGGATGGTTAAAGCAAGGCATGACTTCGCCAATTAAATAAATAATATTTCATAATTACTTTGAGTTAGCTATATCCTACAAATGCTATTTTAGCTATTTTAGCTATTTTAGATTGTTCCTTTGACTTGGCAGTGTTTTTTTTTATCATCAAGACAAGTAATTTCTCATTTTTCCTAACTTTATGTTCAAACTTGTTCGTCACCTGTTAAATTTTTAATTGTCTCTAAACTAGAGATTCTACCAGAAATTAGTGAGTTGTGACTTGGATATTATTTCTTATGACTCGACAATGACTTGACTTAAAAAATTAGCAACTATCATATCAAATCCGACAAAAAATTCAAACTCGACCATTATAACACGTCATCATTTATGTGAACACTACATTTTTCAATATTTTGAGGCGAATAACCAACAATGCTGAAAAATTATTGTCAGGCAACTTATAGTAGAAAAATTATACTCGAATAACCAATAGTAGTAATCAAATGGATGATACACACTAGCAAAATACTTTTCTATAAAAAACAAGTCAAACAGTCTTCGTTGTGTTTTTGAAAGTACAAACTACACTTTTGACACTTTGAAAATTGTGAGGTTGTGAAGATGTTAATATGTGTTGTGTGAATGTCATTATCATCCAGTATATCTCGCTCTTAGAAAGCTAAGGTCAGGGTTTGGGGAGGGAAAGATGGCGGCAACTCATACCCATAAAGAAGAGCATACTGTCAAAGGAGTCTCCCGACTCGAAAAAGATAAAGAGACGCAAAAAGTACGAGTAAGACAACTTGA
>NC_080048.1:28711478-28718978 GCF_026212465.1 Amaranthus tricolor
CCATATTTGGAAATCATAATTTCATTCGGAAAATTGAAATTGGTTCAAATTTATTATTTGACAAATTTAAAAATTTCCAATTTGGATATAGATCAAATTCTACTATTGCTTTAAAAGTAGTTATAGTTGAAAATTTGATAATGACTACACAAACCTTCTTATTCTTAAATTCTTCATTGATAATTTCATAATTGAAATCCATAATTTGAAATGAAATACTTGTTCCCAAATAGTAAATTAAGCAATTCACGATATTTTAGTGTGCAGAAACCTTAAAAAATATTACTCCATTCGTTTCTTTTTGTTCTTCTCATTTACTTTTTACACAGTTTTTGATGTAAATTTTAAACCTCGATATCTCTAAATACACATAATAAAGATTATAAAAAATACATCAGAAAAAGTATATATTAAGACAAATCCAACGAGATCTCATATGGATATATTTTGTTTTCTAAATATGTGCAAAACCATTATTTAAATTTCTCTCTGCTTAAGGTGAAATATTCTAAATGAGAAGAAAATTAGAGAACGGAGAAACTACTAATAGAATTAATAAAAAAAACCAAAAAGGGGCGTAATAGTACTCGTCAATCAAATTTGTTTCATACTCCATTTGTCCTATGTGATTGCAGTAAAGAAAAATTGATTGACTTTTATGAGCAATATGTAGTGTTAAAATATTTTATTTTTTAGTATAATAAATTTAATGTAATCTGTAATAAAGTGTAAGTTAAGAGTTTAAATATATAGATGAGATTAAAAGGACATAATAAAGTTAAATTTCATATGAGAAAATAATGCAAATTGAATTAAACAGCCTAAAATAAACAATTTATGTAAATTGAAAGGGACGAAGGGAGCATGCAATTGACAAACAAACTAAGAAAAATGGATAAAATTATATTTTATGAAAAAGTGAGAAAATATTTGAATGAAATGAAAATGTAAGTGCTGGCTCTCTTAGGTTTTGATAATGACTACACTTTATATAAACAAATGTATTTCAGAGATTGTATGCAGGTCCATATCCGGTCTTGTTAAGGATCGTTGATAGTGCCTATGACTTAATCTATGAACGTGTACTAGTCAAAAGAATCCAATGAAGTTAGATAAGGTATATTGCTTAAGATGTCAAATGTAGATAGGAGGTCTACTATTCCCAAGTTTGATAATCTGACGTTATTGGAAAATGGAGACAGTGCATTGTTCCCAGACTGAAGTCTGAAGAAGTTACGTCAGCTGGAATTTCTTTTAAATTCTATTTTCTGAATTTTTAGTTGATGTATTACTTAAAATTAATTTGTTGCATTATTTAAATAATTAAGTTAATTGACAAAATATTTTTATAACCACCTTAAAATAACCGTGTACTTTCTTAAAAAGTGAAATATTTCTCTCCTTATTTCTCTCCTTAAAAATAGGCTTGTGTTTTAGATCTAATTAAGAGATAACTACCTTGCCTATTCTTAAAAAAATTAACCGTGGGTTTTTTACTTGGAAATCAAGCTTCCACTTATTTCTCCTTTGTTATGAGAATAAGTATAAGGGATTAAACCGTGAGTTTTTCCCCTTGAGATTCAAGATCCATTTTATTCTCCTTAATCTTAGGAATAAGGAAGTAATGTTTAATTATCCCTTTTTACAAGCTATCTAAAATTCCTATAAATAGAGGACTTGTTTATTCTTGAAAAAGCATGCGTGTGAGACTTGTTGAGAGCAAGTATCCCTACGTGAGAGATCAAAGTAAAAACAAGAAATATTTTTGTTCCAATAATTGCCGATTAATTTATAATATTTTCTTGTGCAATTTTAAATTTTATCTTTAAAGAATTTATCCTTTGTAAAGGGTTTTTGAGAAAACTGTTGTAACTAGACTTGGGCAAGTCTAGGGAATTATTAGAAAGCTTTGAGTAAAGCTAGAGAATTGGAGAAGCTTCGAGTGAAGCAAGAGAAAGAGAAAGAAAAAGAGAATTGGCTTAGTTAGAGAAGCTTCGAGTGAAGCAAGTTGAGTTTGTTTTCTGTAATTGTAACGAATTGTCTAAAACATATTGGAGAGTTTTGAAATCCCGAGGGGTCGTGGTTTTTCCTTCTATTTAGGGCTAAAAGGTTTCCACATAAAATTGTGTTGTCTCTTTTACTTTTCTTTTTAAGTTTAAGTTTTAATTCCACAATCTAATTCCGCAAAAACAGGACTAAAATACTTAAACTTATTAAAACAACAATTCACCCCCCTCTTGTTGTCGTTCACCATCTCTAACAGTTTTTACAATTGGTATCAGAGCCCAGTTCCTCATTTGATCAGGAAATCCTAAGAGCAATATCCTGGTTTTTAAAGATGTCGATAATGAATGAACGAATGGAAGAAAGGTACTCTACTCAAAGCCCACCTATGTTCGATGGAAAATTCTATACGTATTGGAAGAATATGATGGAGATCTTCATCAAAGCCGAAAACTATCAGGTTTGGAGAGTTATTGAAATTGGAGACTTTGAGGTAACTACTACAAACTCCAATAATGAAATTATTGCTAAACCTATAACCGAATATGAAAAGGAAGATTTTCAGAAAATGGAGATGAATGCTCCTGCTATCAAATTACTTTACTGTGGTCTTGGACCAAACGAACACAATCGCATTATGGGTTGCAAATCTGCCAATCAGATTTGGGACCTGCTGGAAGTTACCCACGAGGGAACAAGTGAAGTAAAACGCTCCAAGATAGATTTGTTGATGTCTAAATATGAACGGTTCATAATGAAACCTAGAGAAAGTATCCAAGGGATGTTTACAAGATTCACTAACATCACAAATGAACCTGTCTCTCTTGGAAGACATATACCCACCGATGAACAAGTTAGGAAAATTTTAAGGAGTCTCCCTCAAGATGAATGCTGGAGAGCCAAAGTCACTGCTATCTAGGAATCCAAAGATTTCACAAAGTTCAATCTGGAAGAGCTGGCTGGTTCCCTTATGACTCACGAATTACATCTGGGAACAACGGACAGTTCTCGAAATAAGGGATTGGCTCTGACAGCAGCTGATCAAAAAGAGTCAGAATGTGATGAAGAGGAGGCTGCCATGTTGGTACGAAGATTTAAGAAATTCTTCAAGAACAACAGATACACCAATCAAAGAAACAACAAAAAAAGAAGATCTGCCAATACCAAATCCAACCTTGAATGTCACAAATGTGGAAGTACTAATCACTTCATCAAAGATTGCCCTATGTGAAAAAATGAAAAGGGCAAGGAAAAGGCAAGGGAAACAGGAAGACTACCAACCAAAGGAAATCTCAACAAAATTGACTTTTGCAAAACCATGATTGCTGCATGGGGAGAATCCGAGAGTGATACTGAGACAGAAAACCCCTAAGAAGAAGAAACAGCTAATTTATGTCTCATGGCCTCACATGAAAGCAAGAATGAGAAGTCTAAAGGAAAAGAGGTAAAGTGTTCTAATTCATTTCCTAACCATCTGTTTAAATTAAATAAATATAAATTAATTGAGTTGCTTATGGTGACATAAGGAAAATTAAAAGAAAGTAATGATAAATGTCTCCAACTTGAAAAAGACCTTAAGATTAGTAAAGACCATGTTTCTTACTTAAATACGTTTAGATCCGATGTCCAAAATAGATTTTTTAATTTGCTAGATCAAAATATCATTTTAAAGGAAACAATGAAAAGAGTAAAAAAAGGAGAATATTATTCTTGATGTTGAATTGACCCAATATAAATTACTAGGCTTGAACAAGGAATTAAATGACACATCTATTAATGATTTATGTACTAATTTTCAAAAATTAAAAATCAACCTGGACTCCAACCAAGCCGAAAATAATAAATCAGAACTTGAATATTATTCAAGAGGAAAAGGGAAAATCAAAAATGTTCCCAAATAGATTCTAAATGCTAAAACTAAAAGTATAGAAGGCCTAGATTACAATAAGAATAATAAAAAGAAAAAGTTCTATGTCGATCTCCCAAGTAGCAAAGTTTGTACCTTTGCGGAAAAACTAAACATCTAAAAATCCAGTGTACCAAAAGGAAACAGGATACTGTCTCCAATAGAAACTATGTCGATCGTATTTGAACTAAGAAAGTTGATTCACGTCAAATCGACAAGGAACCCAAGAAAGACTGGGTTCCAATTCTAACAATTAATTTGTCTTGCAGGTTTTAGTGAGGGGAACAACTCATGGTATCTCGATAGTGGGTGTTCCAAGCACATGACAGGTGATAAATCAAAATTTCTCTCACTGAAAACCTATAATGGGGGAACTGTGACTTTCGGTGACAACATAAAAGGTAAAATCATCGCCAAAGGAAAAGTAGAAGGTCAAGTTCCCATGCAATTGATAATGTATTTTTGGTCGAGAATTCAAAACATAATTTACTAAGTATTTCTTAGTTCTGTGACAAAGGTAACTCTGTAAACTTCACTTGTGAAAAATGTATTATTTCTAGGAGTGACACAGGAGACATTATTCTGGAAGGGATCCGAAAAGGGAACACTTATGTTGTGGACATCAACACTATTCCCAAATCGAGTCTAACTTGTCTCAGTGTCATAGAGGAAGATCCTCTTCTAAGGCACAAACGTCTAGGTCATGCTAGCTTTTCTTTGATTAATACGTTAAGATCAAAAGACCTAGTAAGAGGATTACCATCCATAAAATTCCTAAAGAATGAGATTTGTGATCCTTGTGCCAAAGGAAACATGTGAGGTCGTCCTTTAAACCAAAGAATGTGGTGACCACCTCAAAACCGCTTGAATTAATCTATATGGATCTTTGTGGACGTATGAGAATTCAAAGCCGTAGTGGCAAACGATATGTATTTGTTATTGTTGATGCTTATAGTAGATTTACATGGAATTTATTTTTAGTAAGCAAAGATGAGGCTTTTAATAAGTTTGTTTCATTTGCTAATAAAATACAAAAATCTAGTAATAATCAACTTAACATAAGGTCAGATCTTGGTAAAGAATTTGAAAATTCAAGCTTTATGAACTATTGCAATGAGCATGGCATAAGTCACAATTTTTCCGCACCTAGAACACCACAACAAAATGGTGTGGCAGAAAGAAAAAGTAGAACATTAGAGGAAATGGCTAGAACCATGTTAATTGCTAGTGGTCTTCCTAGGAATTTTTGGGTTGAGGCTGTTAGTACTGCATGCCATATTTTAAATCGTGTACTAATAAGACCTATCACTTGTAAGACACCCTATGAATTGTTTAAAGGTGTAAAACCAAATATTTTTTATTTTCGTGTGTTTGGATGTAAATGCTTTGTTTATGTTAATGGATAAAGAAACTTAGGAAAGTTCGATGAAAGAAGTGATGAAGCATTATTTCTTGGCTACTCATCTCATAGTAAAGCTTATAGAGTTTACAATAAGAGAACTATTTATGTAGAAGAATCTGTTCATATTATTTTTGATGAAACTAACTTTATGACAAGTGAACAGGATACAAATACTTTTAAAATAGGTCTTGCGAATTTGGAAGATAATGAAGATGTAACTAAAGAGTAAGATCAAAGAGCAATCGAAGAACTACTGACTCAAGAACAAACTGAAGCACCTAACCTAGTAGAACAACTGGTAAATAAGGACCAGCACGGTGTTCCAATCCAGCTGTTCCCAGAAATGAGCAAGATGATCAGGATGAAACTGAGCAGAATAACAATCAAGTCAGTGATTTTATTTCCACAACTGTTTCCATAAGAGAATTTGTGCCCAAACCGTGGAAGTATCAAAAATGTCATCCACTTGACTCGATCATCAGTGATCTAAATAAGGGCACACAAACTAGATCCCAAATGAGAAATTTCAGTGCACACTCTGCGTTCCTCTCAACAATGGAACCCAAAAATCACGAAGAAGCCTTAAAAGATTCCGAATGGGTTGTTGCCATGCAAGATGAATTGAATGAATTTGAAAGAAATAAAGTGTGGCACTTAGAACCGAAACCAAAACACAAAAAGGTGATTGGACTGAAATGGGTATTTAGGAACAAATTGGATGAACACAAAATCATAGTAAGAAACAAAGAAGGAATTGATTATACATAGACATTGCTCCTGTAGCCAGATTTCAATCAAATCCTAAAGAATCACATCATATAGCAGTGAAAAGAATTCTGAGATATTTGAAGGGACCAGATGACTTGTCCCTATTTTATCCAAAAAGTGATGTCTATGATTTGAAAGGTTATAGTGATGCACATTATGCAGGAGATCTAGTAAACAGAAAAAGCACTTCAGGTATGGTACAATTCATTGGCTCTTGTTTAGTGTCTTGGTGTTCCAGAAACAAAACACCGTTGCATTATCCACTGCGGAAGCAGAATATGTGGCAGCAGCAGCTTGCTGTTCCCAAATGCTTTGGATCAAGCAACGGCTAAGAGACTTTGGTATTAAGTTTGAATGTGTTCCTATTTATTGTGATAATACTAGTGCCATATGCATATCTAAAGGTCTCGTGCATCATTCTAGAGTTAAACATATTCATATAAGACATTATTTTCTCAAAGATAATGTGGAAAATAAAAATATAATTGTTAAGCATGTCAATACAAATGAGAAAATACCAAACATTATGACTAAACCACTTCCAAGGGAACAACATGAAAAGATGAGGTTGGAACTTGGCATGATCAAGCTCCACTAAAGTTTATGGCAAGCATTCTTCTCAAAGGAAAAATTAAAATTGGAAGGTTGATTAATCCACAAAAACCTTGAATAAGAAATTAATCATTGAAAGGTTCAAGTATGCAGTTATTTAAAGTACGTGCTATGATTGCTTTCTTGAATGCATGTTTAAATTGATCAAACCATAAGCAGCATTTGTTTTACGAATGTTAGTCCTCATATTAAAAAAACAAAAAAAGGAGGACATCATCATTTTTTTTCTCTCAATTTTTCAGCATCATTATTTTATAATGGTCAACATAAAATAGATGAGGGTCGGATCAAAAAACCTTTATTAACTACCAATTCCATGAATCTATCTACTAACCATTCATCATCCACCTTGTTCACACATACAATTAATTAAATTAATTGTAGTACAACTCTTCAAGTAACCGTCCTTTCACAAACTATAACACTTCCCTCTTACACTCTCACGTCAAATCACTCCTTCTATACCTTCACATCACTTTACTCACCTCACTCACTCAGAAACCGTCACTCTCATTCATCTTCCTCAAACACACCCTCTTCTTCACCATCTTTACTCACCATGAAAACACCAAAAGCTACCTCCACAACCAAGAAATCAAGCAAGAAAACACTAAAAGTGACTCAACCGAAGCCATTAAAAGTTGTACAGCCATCCTAGTTGATTACTGCATCACCATCCTTGTCATCAGAACCAAGACAATCTGATCCACCTAGTTCTTCAACCATGCATGCTAGAACAAAACGTCAAAACACAACACCCAAAGGAGGTTCATCATCCAAACCAATGAAGAAAGCTAAGACTGTTGAT
>NC_080048.1:28726478-28788978 GCF_026212465.1 Amaranthus tricolor
CGAGTGAAGCAAGTTGAGTTTGTTTTATGTAATTGTAACGAATTGCCTAAAACATATTGGAGAGTTTTGAAATTCTGAGCGGTCGTGGTTTTTCCTTCTATTTAGGCCTAAAAAGTTTCCACGTAAAATCGTGTTGTCTCTTTTACTTTTTTCTTTTTAAGTTTAAGTTTTAATTTCGCAATCTAATTCTGCAAAAACAAGGCTAAAATACTTAAACTTATTAGAACAACAATTCACCCCCCTCTTGTTGTCGTTCACCATCTCTAACAGTTTCTATAGTAAGTTAATTAGTCAGTGTATGTTATGCCCATTATTTCATTTCAGTTCACTTAATATTTAAAAGGTTCAATTTTGACAAATTAAAGATACTTTGTTTAGACTTATTAAGGACCCAATTAGAACCCTAGACCCATCAGATTCGAAGGGTTCGGGTTTGAGTCTGAAAATTTTGGACCCTTAGAGTCCGGATCCGGGTCTGAATCTATAAAAATAAAAGGGTCCGAATTCGGGTCTGGCCAGACCCGCCTCATGACCTTCCCTATATTCCACAAATTCAACCAACGACGAGAGATTCCCAAACTCCTCAAATCCAAGTTTACTAGTTTACTAGTTTGTAAGAAATACCCAATTTATCCAATTTTTCTCTAATAGGTTTACTTGTTTCAAATTCCTCAAATCCAAGTTCATGGTTTTCATGTAATTTCCTTCTATTACTCACCATCCAATGAAAAACTTCAGGTTTCTAGTTTGAAGATGGGTTAAATGTTATGGGATGGAATTGAATAAGAAAAAAAAAAAATTAAAACTCAAAGCTTTGATCTACTCTAACAATAAATGAGAAAAAGATAATGAATTAGGGTAAGGGATGGGTGAAGGGGAAGAAGAAAAGTCAAAGGTAAAATGTATGGTCAATCGATCATATTGTAAGAACCGATCACTTGGCTTGAATAATGGTCAAAAAGTTATTTTGGAGGCTGTAAATCGCAAAAAAAAAAAAATCAATGTTGTAATTTAGAAAAGCATCAAACATTAAGGCTGTAATTCACAATTAATTTTTTTAAGAAAAAATATATTATTATAAAATGTCAAAGGAAAATATTAAAAAAAATTCTATTTTTTTATTATTTAGAATTTTTATGTAAACTTTCTCTAATTTTACATTAATTTTCAGTTTATTTTTATGGTGAATTACATACTATAGCAGGTCATCGGGTTACTCAAGTTTACTCAAGGCAAATACCCCTAAAGTTGAGATTATTCATTGAAGACTCAACTCTCTTAAGTGATGATAATTCAAAACACATATTGATTAAACAAATAAATTAAGTAATTACATTTAGTTATTTAAGTTATTCCAAAATCATATTGAATATAAACTGAGTATTTTATATATATGTTTAAGTTCGAAGATAATGGAATATGTTTAAAGAACTTAAGTTTATCTTAAAGTTGATTTCATAAGTCTTGAAATATGCTTCAAAGTCTTGAAGATAATTACGTTTATAATCAGGTTAATTTCGTAATTATATTTGAAATATTTTAATAGGTCAAGGTTCATTAAAAATTAACTTTGATGTTATTAGAAATTAAGTTTGGATATTTTATTACACATTTTATCTTAAACGTTCAAATGTTTTATATTTAAACTTGAATTTAAATATGTGCTTAAATTAATTTGATGATTAAATATAGTACTAGGTACACATGTTTTGTTAAATATAATACACAGCTATATTTGATGATTTAGTTATTATGCTAATTATAGAGTTTTCTATTAATAAGATGATATTTGAATTAACACTAAAAATAGAAAATGACTATTTGAATTAAAACTAAAAATAGGAATTAATTTGAATGATTATTTAAACGTTGATAAATCTGGTTTGTGTTTAGTTTTCAATATCTTGTATAAGTACTAACGTGGCAGCATAGCATTGGATATTAAAGACAAATTACAGCACACAATGACGAAATTATTTTAGCTGTGAATACACGTCAGTTTGAAGTTAAGCTCGAGATCTTGAGGACAAGTGCAGAATGACCAGGTTAATAGAAAATTACGGAAAGCAGCCTTCTTGTTTTTCAGAATGTGTTGAGGCGTAACACTATATATATGAGGCTTCATTTCAGAATTAAGGATACATCTCTATGCATTTCTTTCTCTCTTGACTTAAGATTTAGAAATTCTCTAAGTGTTTAAAGAGTTGTAATTCTTAGTTCATCTAACTCTTACATTTGTAATAGGCTTAAGAGTTTTAAAAAGAGTTAGATTAAGTTTAATACGCCTAACCAAGAATAATTTTCAAAGTGTTCAACTTGTGAATCTCTATTGTGAGATTTTGGATTTGCTTTTATTAAAGGGACTTGTAATACTGTTCTTCAAGGGAAGAACGTGGTGTGAGGAGATAGTGAGATCTTCTTGTTTGTATTAAAGTCGGATTAATAAAAGGCGTTGAAATCCTATGGGTTGAAAGAGAACCCATAGGCGGGGAGTAGGTTGGTTAAGACCGAACCTCGTTAACATATCGTGTGTTATACTTTAAAGTTTATTTTCCGCACATACGTTATTTTTTACGAATTGACTCAAAACTGTTCCAGAAAAATTTTTTGACAAACTCCGCAAACTCTTGAGATAAGCTTCCAGACAAAATTTTAAATAGCCTAAACTCTCTATTCACCCCCCCATCTAGAGAGTATTCAACCTCCTATTAACTTTTAATTGGTATCAGAGCTGAGTTTCACATAAAAAGAGTAATATCTTGTGATGGATCCAATAGGAGAAGGGTTGTTTGCTCAAGAACGTTCGTGCTCAAGACCACCTTTGTTTTGCGGTACAAATTTTTCACATTGGAAAACTTTGATGAAAATGTTCGTGATTGATCAAGATATGGAACTTTGGGAAATCATAACTAAAGGACCTAAGATACCCATGAAAAAGGACGCTCAAGGAAATGATGTATTAAAGTCCGAGTCCGAATATTCACAAACTGATTTGGAATGGGTTTCCAAAAACTATAGGGCAATGAATCAATTATGTTGTGCTTTAAATGGTACTGAGTTTAATCGAGTTTCTTCATGTACAAGTGCTAAAGAAATACGGGACAAGTTGGTTGTGACATACGAAGGAACAAGTCAAGTAAATGAAACAAAGATCAACATCCTTATGCATCAATACGAAATGTTTAAGATGAAAAAGAATGAGAATATAAATGAAATGTTTACTCGTTTTACTTTAATTACTAAAAGTTTGAATTCTCTTGGCAAAACTTTTACTAATGCAGAAAAAGTCCAGAAGGTCTTGAGGTGTCTTCCAAGATCCAAATGGGGTCCAAAAGTCACCGCCATTAAGGAAGCTCAAGATTTGAGAGTTCTATCACTCGACGATCTCCTTTGAAAACTCACAACTCAAGAACTTACCCTACATGATGATGGAGAAAATGATGTAATACCTTCCATAAAAAATCTTGCTTTAAAAGCTAAGAAACGTCATGAATCTTCAAGTGATGATGAAGAAAGCGATGATGAAGAAGATCCATTTGCATTGATTACAAAAGGTCTTGAAGGAATTATGAAGATGCGAAAAAGATTTAAGAAATTTAAATTCAGAAATAAAGGTAAGTCTTCTAACTCTAATTCAAACTTTAAGACTAACAAACTTGCTTGTTTTGAGTGTGGATGTACAGAATATATTGTAAAGGACTGTCCTAAGAAGAAAAGGGAATCCTACAAAAAGAACAAGAAGAAACAAGCGATGGTTGCAACTTGGAGTGATTTCGAAGGATCATCCGAATCTGAAAGTGAAGATGGACAAGCTCATGTATGTCTTATGGCTGATAATGATAACAATGATGATTTAGATCAAAATCATAAAGAGGTACGTGACTATCTTAACACATGCTTAAAAGATGAATTAGTTGCAACTCTCGTCAATATGTTTCAAATTGAAAATATTTTAAAAGATGAGAAAGATATCTTAGTGGATAGAATACGACATTATGCTGAAGGTTGTGAAGAAATCACAAATAAAAATGATTCGCTAAAGGATGAAAAAATTAAACTTGAAAAGACTGTCAAGGTCTTGAAAGAACAGAATCTCAGCCAGACTAAACAACTTATCGACCTTAAGAATGAGAACAATGATCTTGAAGCCAGGATCAAAACCTTGAAAAATGAGTCTGAGAAAAATCTACAAGCATTAAACAAGCTAAATGAATCTGAATCCAAATTCACTAAAATGCTTACACGACAAAAACTAACTAGTGATAAACGTGGTATTGGTTATAATAATGTTACACATAACTATAAGAGTAAAACCACATTTGTGAAAAGTGCATATAAATATAAACGTACACCTACTTGCACCTTTTGTTGCAAAGAAGGACATATTAGACTTGCATGTCCATACAGACGTAAGAAAAATTATATTATCAAGAATTCCTTTCCTCTTGTATTGCGTGGACAGATAAAGCAAATATGGGTTCCTAAAGGGATAAGACCACCCAACATGGTCTATCCCGAATATAGTTCCAAATTTGTCACATGGATAGCCAAGTAAGGTTGAGAAAGGTTATTTTTTTTGTTTTGTAGGAAAAACAAAAGTGGATTCTAGATAGTGGATGCTCGAGGTATATGAGTGGTAAAATCTCTTTATTTTCTGAAATTAAGGAAAGATGCAATGGCTCAATCACCCTAGGAGATAAAGGTAAATGCGAAATTTTAGGCGTTGGTAAAATTGGTAAGAATCCATCTAAAACTATTGACAATGTTTATTTAGTTGAAGGTCAACAGAAAATTACAGAAAGGACAGGCGCAGAATGAGCAGGTCAACAGAAAATTACGGAAAGGAGCCTTCTTGTTTTTCAAAATGTGTTGAGGCGTAACGCTATATACATGAGGCTTCATTTCAGAATTAAGGATACATCTCTATGCATTTCTTTCTCTCTTGACTTAAGATTTAGAAATTCTCTAAGTGTTTAAAGAGTTGTAATTCTTAGTTCATCTAACTCTTACATTTGTAATAGGCTTAAGAGTTTTAAAAAGAGTTAGATTAAGTTTAATACGCCTAACCAAGAATACTTTTCAAAGTGTTCAACTTGTGAATCTCTATTGTGAGATTTGGGATTTGCTTTTATTAAAGAGACTTTTAATACGGTTCTTCAAGGGGAAGAACGTGGTGGGAGGAGATAGTGAGATCTTCTTGTTTGTATTAAAGTCGGATTAATAAAAAGCGTTGAAATCCTACGGGTTGAAAGAGAACCCATAGGCGGGGAGTAGGTTGGTTAGAACCGAACCTCGTTAACATATCGTGTGTTATACTTTAAAGTTTGTTTTTTCCGCACATACGTTATTGTTTACGAATTGACTCAAAACTGTTCCAGAAAACATTTTTGCCAGACTCCACAAACTCTTGAGACAAGCTTTCAGATAAAATTTTAAATAGCCTAAACTCTCTATTCACCCCCCCTCTAGAGAGTATTGAACCTCCTATTAACTTTCATTCATGGTTAATCAATGGGTCAGATTATTGTAGGAAAATCATGAAAAAATTAGAACTGTTATAGGTAATTTTTCCTTATGTACAACATGTGCATTTAGGTATGGATTCAAAATCTAATTTAGACTCTAAGAATTTAAGTTTGGATGCGGATCTAGGTCCCCAAAAATCAGTAGGTCTTGATTTGGATTTGGTAGGATCCGACTCATGACCATCCTGAATCGGAATAGGTGGACCTATGTTATGGCAATGTGTAGCATAGGCTACCCATACTATTTTAAAAAAATATTAATATTTTTTGTGGGTTTTGTTGCCATGAATAATGATACAGTTCCAGTTTTAGTTCAGGCAGAGTCGTCTCAAATATTTTAGGGCCCTAAGCAAAAATAAAAATACGAATGTGTAGTTTATTTTTTTAAAATATCAATTGTGATATATTATTTTTTATTTCGGTCAAACAAGACACAACTTTGTTTGTTTAACCCAATTAAACAATGAAAAATAATAAATTAACAATATTTTTATACCTAAATTCAATGATTTTCTCTGAAATAGAAAAGACCAAACAATATTGGGTAACCATTAAACAAAAAATAATAATCTAAAAACACTGCCATGAAGTCATTAACAAGGTAATGTATAACTATTATTTATGAAAATTATTACATAAATCATACAATGACTTATGGCTATTGCTTTTGAAAATTCCAATACCAAAACCTTGTTTGATTTGATGAGATAAGAAATAAATATATAAATTAGTTTATAAATAAAATATTACATATTCTTGTACATATATAATAATATGGCTCAAGGAGCTATCCACCTTAATAAAAGAATAGAAAGACATCACTTGACCAATGCAATAAACAAGTGAGATAAGTGGGGTGTTTTGGCAGATGATATTATTTAATATTTTTTATTGATTTTTTAGTTTTTGTTTATCAAACTATTAAAAAAATGTTTAATAAATAGCTTTTAAATATGAGAATTCAAAAAGAACAATTGTAATTTTATATTTCATTATTTTTTCAATATGTTATACTTTAATCTCATTATAACTTGTAACTTCTAATTTAAAGCAATAAATAATTTTTGGATACTCATTTTACAAATAAAATTCTCAACTTTTTATTAATTTACTTAAACATGTTAAACTGGTATTAATAATTTCGAGTCTTGTATCTGTCAGTGTTAATCGGGCCCACTTGTAGAGCATTACACCCACTGCACTTGGTGTGACTGCGATCGACTATGTTTTGCATGCCATTTATATTTATATAGTACAATTTACCTATATGCTCAGCATAGCTATAGGTTATATTTATTGTGAATTTGTTATGGTTGTATGTAATAAATTACTATTTTTATTTTCTAAACTCGTTTTCAGCTCAAACTTTGTTCCATCCTTCTAGAAAAATTAAATATACATTACCAAGTGGTCAATACCTTCTATCTATAGATGCCAAAAAGTTTATATCTTATAATGTATTATTTTATTGGTTATCAATGACATATTACGATACGAATAAGTTAATATTTACAATAAATTTGTGGATGAGTTGATAAATAATATTAATTTTATTTATTAGTTACTGCTGATTATAAAGTAAAAATTAAATTATTAGCGTATAATCAGATTTAAGAAATAGCAAACTGATAATCAAATCAAAATAAAAAAATTGAGTGAACTAAACATCAACATGCAATACACTAATCTTGCATCAAAAACAACAATATTAAATACGTAATAAAGATGCAATGTCGCTTTGACAATTTAAATGCTAATATTTTTATTATTGTTTTCACAATAAATTATTAGTTTACTACTCCTCTATTTCATAGCATTTGTTATAAGAACAAAAGGTGAAGCAATTAAAAAAAGTGATAAACACAGTTATAAATTATAGCCAAAAACATAAAATACAACAAAATATATTAAATGGACCAAAATAAAAAATTCTTATAAGACAGAGTAGCTAATTAAAATAATTTATTAGAATAGAATTTTTAGGTATAATTTAGTGGGATATGAGCCACCACACTTTAGGCATGATTGATGATCTAGATAAGTCTTTTAATCAAAACTTGTATACGTGCAATGTTGTAAAATTATGTGATTAGTTTCCCTTTGTCGATGTTCGTACTATTCACTGCATAATACTGTTTCACTTCATTATACACGACAAACGTTGTACGCATCGCTGGCTTAAAATTGAAATTTCAACCTTTCCATTAATTGTTCCTTGTCATTTCTTTTGTCAAGATTTGTCATTTGGTGTGATAAGAAGTTTATTGCTTAATTTTTGCTTATTATTATAATATAAATAGATGTTTTAATGTTCAAAACTATTCTTTTCGTTTATTAAATTTGCATTATTTTTTATTTTTGTCTGTTCCACTTAATTCCTATCATTTTTATGTTTTGACAATGACCCATCATCACTTTCTTTTATTATTATTCATATATTTTAACTCTCTTTTAAATTTATCCACATAATTTATTCTCTCTATTCATTTATTATCACATTATTAAATATAACACAATTCCTCTTTGATGCAAATCAAAGAGGACAAAGTAGTATTTGTTTTTTTTCCTTTTTTTTGGGAAAATAAAATATCATTGAACCAAACAAAACTGATACTACTCAACACAAGGGAAAGCTCTCCCACTATATAGTGCATCAGTATGAAGAAGGAACCTACCTTCTAGAAGGGTTGAACCAACTCATTCTTCATGTGCAAGAGTTAAGAGGACACCCCAAACAAAGTTCAATACAAGAAGCAACAAAGAAACAAACTATACATTAGTCTAAAATCACACACCATTGTATATGGGGAGAATATTAAAGACTCGTTGCTTGACTTCAACCTTGACTCTGTCCACGACTGCTTCCGGATAAATCATCTTGAAAGACAAAACAATTTCATTTCTAATCTTCCAGATTTGATACACCAAATTGCATAGGTTAGCGGTAATTACTTTTTTACGCACCTTAGACAGCTTCCATTATCTGGGATTAGAACGAGCAAGTTGGGTACTGAATTCAACTCCCAACCATCGAGCCAAGGTAAGTAAACATTTGGTACTGAATGAGCATTGAAAGAACATGTGCTGCATACTCTCACTCACAACATAACACATTGGACATACAACATTACTAACCACACCAATCCGGATCAATCTATCCTTAGTAGATAGTTTACTAAGCATAACCATCCACATAAGAAAGCACTTCTTTGGTATTGTGGTTTTGTGCTAGATCAATCTATCCTAGTGAACAGGATCAGATTGCAAGGACATGCTCTTGTACACCTCTCTGATAACATAAGTAATCTTTGACATGAACATTCTAAGCTTACTCTTAGCAGCACAAATTTTCCTGAAAGACCAACTTGGTGTAGGAAGAAGATTGAACAAAAGCTAGTTAGCCCCTTTAGTATAAACACCATGCACCCATTTTACCCATACAGATTCATGAAGAGTGCAGACATGCCAAGCCAATTTACCAATAGCTACAACATTCCATAATTCTAAGTTCCTCACCCCCAAACCACCCTCCTTTTAGGTGTGCAGATATGGCTCCAATTCACATTATTGGGGGAAGTATTCTGGTAATCAGAATTCCAAATATAGGATCTACAAATACAATTGCCTTGCTTGATGATAGCTTTGAGAATTATAAACGATTGACACCAGAAGGAAGTGATGCTCATTAGGACTGAATTGACTAATTGAAGCCTGACAGTGTATGAAAGTTTCTTTGTATACCAAACTCTAATATGTGCAGTCAGTTTGTCAACTAAGGCTTCACAATCAACAGTTGAGATCTTTTGGGAAGTGAGAGGAACCCCCAAGTAATTGAAAGGAAGAGATCCAGTAGATAGTTGTACTTCTCTTGTAATATGAAGCTTAACATGAATAGGAATCCCAGCTAAATATACAGCTGATTTTGAGAAGTTAGGGCAAAGACATGAAGCTTCATCAAATAAATCTAGGCTATATCACATAAGTTTTGTGGAATTTAGATCTCTGTTACAAAATAGCATAAGATCATCCGTAAAACACAAATGATTCAACTTTAATCTTCTACACGTTGGATGGAATTTAAACTTAGGATTTAGAGCTAGCATATAAAGAAACTGTGAAAGATATTCCATCCTAATGACAAAGAGAAGGAGTCACCCTATCGAAGACCTTTATTTGCTCTAAAAACCGCAGATTGGCTCCCATTAACCGAAAGTGAGTATTGAGTATAAGATATACAAGCCATGACAATCTTAATGAAATGAGAGGGAAAGTTGAGAGTAACTAACATGTCTTTAATAAAGAGCCAGTCCACTTTATCATAGGTTTTCCTCACATCAACCTTAATCAAGCAGCTAGGTGAACAACCTTTTCTATCTTGACAAAGCATAGTGTTGTGAGATATACTTCTACCAACAACAAAGGCCTCATGATTAGAACTTATAATAATGGAGTTCAGCACCCTTCTAAGTTTAGAACAAATCAACTTAGTAACACACTTATAAAGTAGATGACAGCAGGATATAGGTCTAAAGTTCCCTGGGGTTTTTAGACAAGGACCTTTAGTATGAGTGTGATAGAAGTGGTATTCCATGAGTTCAACATCTTATCATTTCTAAAGAAATCCTAGATGGCTTCAACAATATAACCTCCTATAAGAGGCCAAGCTGCTTTGTAGATCTGCTATTGTTCCCATCAATTCAGGGAGACTTATTATCAAAAATACTCTATAAGGCTTATTTAATTTTCCCAGGGGTGAAGGTAAGGTTCAAATGATCCCTCATATCAGGAGACAAGATAGTGCCAAACTGAATAATTTGCATATTAATTTTCCTCCTGTTCTTCATGTTCCTACATAGAAGGTCAGCATAAAAATCTTAAAATGTTGTATCTTAGAGGGATCACTCACCAGGGTACGATTAATGTATAACTAATTAATTCTGTTATAGGATCGCCTTTGTTTGATGCTATTATGAAAATAAGAGTATTTCATCCCCGTGTTTAATCCATTTTATCTCGGCCTTTTGTTAAAGAAAGTATGTATAGTCCTGTTTGGCCTTCTGTAGATTAAGTGGGCACAAGAATTCATCTTTAATATAAAGAAGATCTTGAGGATGCTGATGCAAATTCTCTTGAGTAGTACAAAATTCCGTCTCAATCATCAACAGTGCACAATGAAATGAAGTATGTTAAAATTGATTCTTCGGAGCAGGTTTAAGAAGTTTGAGCTTTTGTTGAATTTGAAAGCTTACAAACCCCTGAACATCAGTCTACCAAATAGCCTTAACAAGATTAAGAAAAGAATCATTATCAGCCCAGAAATTAAAAAATTTAAACGGTCTCTTTCCTGATATATGGGTAAAGAACTAAACCAAAATAGGTGACTGATCAAATTCCCCCCTTGAAGGAAAATGACCTCAACATTGCTATAGACCTCATCCCATACACTATTGCACATAGCTCTATCAATTTTTCTAAACACCCTTTTATCACCATGTTGTTTGTTATTCCAAGTAAAAAACCTGTCGTTGTACTTCATATCATGTACCTCAAAACTGAGCATATAATTCCTAAGGGAAGTTACCTCATGGAATCTCACAAGCTGGTCAATTCTTTCATTCAAATTAGCAAGAGAATTGAAAGGACTAGAACAACAAGAAGGAGCAACCTAATCTAACTGTTAAAAAAGATTAGCCCTTTGATGCTTATTCGTATCCCCATACACAAACGAGCAAAAGAAAGAAGTACCAATAGTTGGAGACATAACTAAATGAATAAGCTGACTAATACATAGCTGGGTATCCACACTAATATTAGTACTCTTCCACCCTATAATAATACGCGCACCCTTATGCTAAGCATGATTGTGAGAAAAACACCATCTAGGACAAAGATTTTGATAAAATTAGCCCAAGTTTTGACGCTTTCACTTTGTTTCAAGGAGGCCAAACAAGCTAACATTATGCTGAGAAATGAAGTGAGACATCTCCCTTTGTTTCTTAGCCATGTTAAGCCCCCTTACGTTCCATGCTAAGAGTTTATTCATTGAGTGAACAGAGTAAGCCCCAATCTCTATTTGATTGAGAGGAAGCATTGATACCAATTGGTTACACATCTAAACAGCTGATGCCACAACATTATTAGTAGGCTACACCCTTACACCAGCAGGCACCATCGCATTACTATCTGTTAACACCTCAAAGCCAATGAAAGTATCCAATAACACCACAATAATATTACGACCATTTGAATCAGCAGGAACATCAACATTCCGGCCAACAGAAGGCACGTTTCTAGTTCTACGACGGATAGGCATGGTCACGGTCCGGGTTGGGCCGGTTCCGTTCCGGTTCCGGGCAGTTCCAAACGGTTCCTTGGCGGTTCCGACGGTTCCAACTCGCGGGACGGGCGGGTCGGACCATCGGTTCCATTTTTATTTTTCCTTTAAATGTTTATATAATATAAAAATACTATAATATTGCGGACGTACCTTTGATGATTACTTGATTATTAGCGAAATTCATTGCTTGTCAAGTTGTCATCGTTATTAAAATATTTACTAAAAAGAATGAAAAAAATAAATTAATAAGAAACGAATCAACGATAATGTCGATAAAGATGATTAATAAAAAAAGAGGGAGAAAATGGACTTGAACCTAGTACCCAAAGGAATACTAAGCTGCCTACGTATCCCGAAGGAATCAAAGCCCATGTAGTTCTTTGTCATACCTTTTATTTGTAGTTGTTGAATGTTGATTTATCATTGTCCGATTGATCCTATTCGTCTTCGTCATCATCATCTGGTTGGTTAGATGCTTCCGCTGACTCTCCTCCTGACGATGATGCAGATGTATTCATCATCATCTATGGATCATCATTATCGCCTTGATCATCATCATTCCTTAGTCCTTGTGTTCGAATCCTCTTGATCCCAATCTTTCTTGCAAACACATATTTGAATACTATGTGGAGCATGACGAGATCTCTTTTCGTCTAAAACTCTTCTACCTGCACTAAAAGCGGAATCCGACGCAATTGTAGAAGCAGAAATAGCAAGGATATCCTTTGCAATTCTCGATAATATGGGAAATTTTATAGATTTTTCTTTCCACCACTCTAAAATATTGTAGCTACCTTGGTCAATTTCAAAGTGATGTTTAAGATAATTATCTAATTCTAAATATGCAGTGGAGGGTGAAGAAGAAGATGATCCTACAAAACTATCATCTTGGCTCATTATATTAGCTATTACGGAATTATAATAAGAGGGACGTGCCGAGACGCTAGCACGCCTAGACGTATCACGTTTTGGGTTATATACACTAGCATAGTAATCATAAAGTTCTGCTAAAAGTTTTTTACAAGTTTCAACATAATTATGTACATCACTAGGCGGGCGATCTAACGTTTGGTAGTAAAATCCAATTACTTTAGTAAGGACTTCTGTCTTAAAACATGGGTCTAAAACGGTTGCAATTCCATAAATAAAAGGAAAATCGGTAAAATATGTCTTCCACTTATCCATCATATCTGCAAGAATCGGCTTTAAATATGGGTTAGTATCATCATGCGTATGTTTAAGAAGATGATAAAAAATAGTAATACACTCACTTATTACTAAGTGGACGTTTGGTTCGTAAACATATGAAAAAATCTTAGTTGCGTGGTCATACGCTTCTAATATTTTATGTACACCTATAGCTAGTTCCCATGTGTCATCAGTTATATAGCTATCTGTACACTCACTATAAAGTTGTGTTATAACTGGACGATAAGCAATCGCTTTTCTTAATAAATCGTTGATTGAGCCCCAACGTGTAGGAGTATCTAATGACCAATACACTTTTTTTAGTTGATAATGGTCACATAATTGCTTATATCGTCTCTTTATCTGTCCAATCCTAAGCCACTTCACTATGTCTCTAATTGGATCTAATAAATCACTTAATTTTTTTATACCTGCTTGGCAAGATAAGTTTACTATATGAACACAACAACGTATGTGTAATAATCTACCCCCAAGGATAAAACTAAATGCAGGTTCGTTATACAAAAGTTCCATACATTTAATGTTAGTGGTTGCATTATCGGTAGAACAACAAAATATCTTATCTAATAAGTTCCATTCTCTACATATCTCTACTAATCTGTATTTTATGTTTTCACCCGTATGTCTTTCGAGCATTGCCTCAAAAGCAATTATTCTTTTTTGAATAATCCAATTTTGATCTATCCAATGTGCTGTTACACACATATAAGATTCTAAATGTGGGGGAGCAGACCAAATATCAGTTGTTATGCTAACCCTACCATTAAAAGATTTAAACATTTCTACTAATTCATAGCGCATTGTTTCATATAATTTAATTGTGCGTCGTTTAAAAGTGCTCCTAGGGATTGCTCTATATTGTGATTGCAAAGTTTTTCTAGTGTAACGTTCGTATGCCCTACTTTCACCATGGTTAAATGGCAATTCATCACAAATTACATACTTAGAAAATTCATCAATCATATCATTACGATTATATTTAAAAGGCATACCTGTGCTGGAAATGTCCCACTGTCGGCTTCCACTTGTGGTCCCGCTGCCGCTTGCTGCATGAGTTTCTTTTGTGATTACATGCTTCTTTGCCAAATGTTTGTTAAAAGATCTCGTACCACCACCTAACACGTATTCACAAAACACAATAAATAAATTTTTATAAAATATGAATATATAATGTACGTATAAAAAACTGAAAAAGTATTTACCTCTGGCGAAATTGTATGAAACTAAGGGCTTTACTCCTTGACTTTCACAAATTTGACAAGTGCATAAGAAAACATTTGGATTGTCAGTTGGTTCTTTTGTAACATACGACCACACATGTGAAACAACTCTACCACTAGGAGGTGGCATTGCCAGAAAAGGTTGTCTTACTGGTTCATCTTCATCTAAATTTAAATATAAAGACATACTCAAATACCACAATATATAAATAAATAATAATTTAAAATTTAATCAATTTGAAGAATAAAATTGTAAAACTAACCGATAGTTTGGAAATTGACTCATTTACCACGAGCTTGTCTTTGTTGTTGTTGTTGTTGTTGTTGTCCTTCATGTGATCTTGTTGATGACTGTCGAGATCTAAGTATCCCAGTAGGGGTCGTTGGTTCCTCTTCTTGTTCTTCTTCTTCATCAATTTGTATTTCTCTTTCCACTTCTTCTGCATAATTGTGTAATTCTTAGTCGTACCCTTCTGGATAATTTGGTTCATAATTATAATTACTAATCGAAGGTGTTGTTGATATCGACGGAATTGAAGTGGCCTTTCTTTTGGAGCTAGAACGTCCCAATGATTTTGCCACTTTACTAACTTTTTTAGAGGCTTTTTTCAAAAAAGAAGACATGATAATATTGAAATAATAATAGAATTAAAAAATAAATAAATAATAGACTAATTATATAATTAACTAAATTAAGAAATAATTAAAAGACTAATATATAATTAAGAGAATAAGTGCGTAATTAAGTAA
This sequence comes from Amaranthus tricolor, assembly GCF_026212465.1. Taxonomy (NCBI): domain Eukaryota; kingdom Viridiplantae; phylum Streptophyta; class Magnoliopsida; order Caryophyllales; family Amaranthaceae; genus Amaranthus; species Amaranthus tricolor. The sequence goes on from NC_080048.1 coordinate 28,741,520, forward strand.
TTAAGTAGAGAGAGTAAGAGAAGAGATGAGTTGTGAATGAAAATGATTGAAAGTGATGTGTATTTATAGGAAAATTTGCAACGGCTATAAAACGGCTAGAATAACGGCTCTTTTTCCGGTCCGGTTCCAAAGAACCGCTAGGCCGGTTCACCCGGACCGGTTCCGGTTCCGGTTCCAATTCCTGTTCAATGGAACCATTGGTCCGGTTCACCCGGACCGATTTCGGTTTCGGTTCCAAGGAACCTGTGGTCCGGTTCCGGCCCGCGGTTCTTAGGTCCGGTTCAAGCAGGTTTTTTTCCAGCGGTTTCACGGTTCCGACAACTTTTTTCCGGCGGTTTCACGGTTTCGCGGTTCGGCACCGGTGCGGTTCCAGGTAACCTGCTCCGTGGCCATCCCTAACGACGGACTATTTGAAAGCCATCTTCATCCAGTATAGTAGTATTCCCTGGGGACCCATTCCTAATGAACCTCAGTTCTACATTGTTCCTCCAAATGCCCTAGTTGATTGCACTTACTACATTTCAAAGGCTTCCAATCATATACAACTTGTTTAGAGACAATTTCATTAATTCTATTAGTAAGAAATTTTCCTCTATAAACCCCTTTTGAGGCTCCATATCAATTAAGACCTGGGCAAACATCATTCTATCCTTCTTAAGGGTAGCATTATCAATCCTATGCACTTTACCCAAATGCCCAGCAATTTTCCGAAGAATTGTATCTCCCCACTAATGCATCTCAAGATTAGGGAACCAAATCCAAACCGGAAAGGAAGTAATCATAAGACATTGTCCTAGACCATGGTTTGACAATAAATGGTTTCTTGTCAAATAAGATCCTATTCATATCGCAAGTAGACGCCATACTAGTAGGGGACTTGAAATAAACAATAAAGACACCCTTAGCCACCATACCTATTTTATCAATCTCATCACAAGACCAAATTCTTATTGCAAAACCCTCAACCACATGAAGAGGAGGGTTTACCCCTACGACATAATAGACCACCCATGATTTTGAATAAATAATTTCCTCAGCTACATCCTCAAAATCAATCTTAACAGAGGAAAAATCAGGAGTTATAGGGTTATAAGTATCTAAGCGCGAAATCGGATGATCCGCCAATGGAATAGTAACTAGGTTCGAAGACCTAGCCTCTTGAGAAGAAACCGTAGGTTGCTTCCCCCTATTAGTCGTAGTTCATGAATTTCAGCCCAACATGATTAAGAATCGCATTTTCATGAATTGTTAAGGATGGGTTAGAGATACGGTTCTAAGAAGATTTAAGAACAACTGTGGATGAAGAAGAAGATTTCTTTCCAGAAGAGGTAGCACATGAACAACGTTGTGGAGTCACTTTCTTCCTTGGCCATCCTCGTCCTCGCGCCATGGCTGAGCAGTTGGAACTGCTTTGAGAGAGAGAATTGCAGAAGTGAGAGAGAGAAGTGAGAGAAATCGTTCAATAATATTTGATATTAGTATTTGATAAATTCTCAGGTTGAAACCACTTGTTAATATGAGATATTTAAAAATCCACCAATTGCTTATTTTTGAAGTAAACGCACCTATTAGATATATTTGCTAAAATAAATCCACCTATTGTTCATAATAATCTTCAAAGCTTCAAACAATTAGAAAGAAACAATACTTAAGTTTATTTTCAACAATTATACCGAATAAATGAGATTATATAAAATAAACAATAATTGAATTTGTATTCAGCTGATTGAACACCAATTAATTTATTTTTGAAAATTTTCCTAAACCATAAAATTTGTAATTTTAAGATACTCATAGAAAAGTTTAATAGCAAGAGTAATATTGATGTCTTAACAAAAATTTTGACCTAAATAGAAATTTAGTAACTCTCTTGAGAGACCGTCTCTATGAGAGACGGTCCCTCAAATCCAAGCCCATCACCTCTTATGAATTAATATAAAGAAAAAAAAGTAGCCTCAGCAGCCAACAGCAGTCCCTAAGTTAACCTTACATATTCCAAGGCCATGATTGCAAAACTCATTGGAAACTAAGGTAATGTATTTATTGACAAAACTTTTCTGATTTCTCATCCATTAAAGGTAAAAATATCATCTTCAACAACATGGATGAGTTCATGCAAGAATTCAAAGATTTCGTAACACAGACTCAACGAGATCCGTCTTTTAGAGACAGTTTAAGTATGTTTGATTCTCTCTTCCCTTATTAATTCAATAAATCAAAATTAAATAAAAAAAGTGTGATGTCCTCAAACTATTTCTGTAGTTCCATTAAATGATGAGCATATTCAGTTCGAGCATGGAGATGGAAGTAAAACTAGTGAACACGAAGGTTAGTTTTTGCATTTGATAACATTTTATTCAAGTTGGTTACTGTAAATTGGATGTAAATAATATTCAAGGTGATATTTAATACATAAAAATTGGTATTAGATAATTTTTTTGAGATATGTTGATATTAGATATTATTCATTATAGTTATCAGATTGCTCAGTGTAAATTGGCATTAGATAGTTTTCAAATTGACATTAAACAGTTTTCAATTTGGCATGAGATAGTTTTAAATTGGCATTAGATGCTATTTATATTGGCATTAGATAGTATTCAAATTGGCATTAAATATTTTTCAAATTGGTATTATATAGTATTTAAATTGGGATTAGATAATTATTCATTAGATGCTGATGTCATTATAGTATTCAAGTTGGCATTAGATATTATTTAAATTGGCATTAGGTAGTATTCAAATTGACATTAAATAGTTTTCAAATTGGCATTAGATAGTTTTAAATTTGCATTATATGCTATTTAAATTGGCAATAGGTAGTTGGCATTAGATGTTATTTAAACTGGCATTAGATAGTTTTCGAATTGGCATTAGATGCTATTTAAATTGACATTAGATAATTTTCAATATAGCATTAAATAGTTTTTAAATTTGTATTAGATAATTTCAAAACTGGCATTATATAGTATCGAATTGGCACTATATAGTATTCAATTTGGCACTAAGTATTATACAAATTGACATTATGTGTTGATGTCATTTGGATTTGGTCATTATTATGATTATTCATATAAGTTGATATTAAACATCAAATTAAACAGTAGTAGATTTTTATAAGTTGGAATTTGGTGCTTTTATATATTTGTGAGGATGTAATTTTGACAAGCAACTACAAGTCATCAACCATGATGGTAATGACGATATGCATTCACATCGCGAATTTGAGCCGGAGTGAGAGTAATTTCTTCTTTACTATTACTAAGGAAAAGATGTGGTTTGCAATTTGTGTAAATAGCTCTGTCAACACTGCATACAAAATGGCAAACAATAACAACTTGTATCATACTAAATCTCAATTTACATTAAACTAATGCCAATTTATAAGTTATATATTGGCAATTTGCACTGATCTAATGCCGACTTATATTGTATTGAATGCCAACTTGTTTCATATTAAATGTCAATTTACATCAACTAATGCCAATTTATATCATGTTAAACATGCATTTACAATATATTTATAGCGATATATTTATAACCATATATATCATACAATTATAGCATACTTAACATGCATTTATAATATAAAAAAATATCAATTTACATCAAACTAATGCCAATTTATTTTGTATAAAAATGTCACTTACAATAACCTAATCCCAACTTGCCATTTGATATTTGTTATAATGTCAACTTAGAATAAACTTAATTCCAATTAGCACAAATTAAAACATTCACTTAATCCCGATTTGCACAGATAAAAACATCACTTGCAATAAACTTAATCCCAATTTGCCATTTTATATTGGATTAAATGTCAACTCATACCAAAATAATGTCAACTTAAAATAAACTTAATCCCAATATGCACAAATTAAAACATCACTTACAGTAACCTATTTCAAATTTGCACAGATAAAAACATCACTTACAATAACCTAATCCCAACTTATGATAAACATAATCCCAATTTACACAGATTAAAACATCACTTAGAATAACATGATCTAATCCCAACTTATATTAGATTAAATGCCAAATAATACATATTAAATGCCAACTTCTATTAAATGACAACGTATATAATATTAAGAGCAAAATTATATTATATTATATCGAATTAAATGCCAACTTACATAACACTAAAGCCAATTTCTAACATATTAAGTGCCGATTTACAAAAAATAAACAAAACCCCCAATTTACACTAAAATCCATCATCTTAAACTTCGCCATATATCCCAACTTACAATAAACATGCATAATCCCAATTTACAAAAAAATAAAAACATAACTCCCATTTACAATAGATCTAATGCCAATTTAGATCAGATCTAAAGTCGATTTACCTATAAAACAAAATTTTACTTACGATCCTTCATTTGTTTCCAATTTGATGTAGCATAGTTTAGCCTTCTTCCTTTTTGGTTTTGGGCTGGAACCTTGAAAATCACCACTCGTTCCAGGATTTAAGTCTAGTCTTCTCAAATTTCTCATTGCAGATGCTAGGATTTGTTCATTATCCATGTCTAAAATCAAAAAAAAAAAATTAGAATTTCAGTTCATTAAAGAAGATAAATTTTGTTAGTAAATGGGGAAAAAAAACTTAACAACAAAAAATAACCAAAATTGCATAGAAATTTTTTTTTTAAAAAACTATAATTTTACCATTCCTGGTTGTAGATGAAGGAACTAGACAATGTCTTTGCTTGAAAAAAATGGCGAACTGCACGAGTGTACAAGAGAAAGGAAACGAGAGGAAGAAAGGAAAGCGAAATGGGCGACTCAAATGGTGGATTGAAACTGAAATGGGAGAGTGGATGATTATCAGTTTAGTTGAAAATGGGTTTCTAAATATGGAATGTTTTTTTTAAAAAAAATGATGATTACAGTTTTGGGGGGAGAAAATGACGCGCATTACAAGGGGACAAATCAAATGATGGGTTTGCAATTTTCAATTACAATAACCTGACATAATTACACCCTTAACTGCCATAATTAAATACTTTCATTTTATTTATTTATTTTTTTAAATTGGGTCGGCCCATTTCAGACATACTTTTCCATAAGAATTTGTGATAAAAATTTTGTCTTGGAAATTTTTTTTTTCAAAAAGTTGTACTTCCTCCATTTTAATAACTATGTCCTATTTCATTTGGACACATTCGCTAAGGCATATGTTAAAGTCTTAATATTTCTAATGGTGTATAAGTAAAAATTATAAAAATTTTATATTAGTAATCCTCGCGTTGAGATAAATCAGACAATATCCCACTTGACTATATTTTAACTTATAAATTAATAATAAAATACAAATTAAAAGTAAACTATAAATAATGTCAAAAAAATCAAATATGACAAAATCACTTAAGCAAGTACTAGCTAAAGCCTAAGGTCCAAAAGTAACCACAGAGGGAAGAAACATTTTACATGTAGAATTGTAGATTGATTTTTTGCTACATCAAACAAAAACCATTCTTTTATGACCATACTTAAATCAAACAAACCATTTGAGGGGGTTGGTCGACAACCTGGAGGGAGATTTTTTTTTCCTAAATTACATGTTTAACAAATGTTAGGTAATTTTGAATGCCAGTGGAAAACACACTTTTAAGTTGGATTATTCGTAAGAAATTCAAAAAAAAATATTTTAAGAAAATCGTAAATAGGTTAAATTATTTTAGATAATTTTTTTTCCATTAAAAAAAATATTTTTTTTAATCATGGGATTTTCTTTTGGCTTTAGTTAAAATTCAAGCCCACTTTTGCATACTCTCCTATAAATAAAGACAATGTCCTCATGCATTAATGAGTCCCTCAAGAATAATAACACTCTCCCCTTTACTCCTTAGAAATCTAATCTAAAATGGCATTCTCCAAAGCCATAATTGCTTCTCTCCTTCTTTCTCTCTTTGTTCTTCAACTTGCTCATGCCTTGGAATCTGAGACTACCTCATATCAATTGGTATGTACTAATACTAATAATACTTCCATCCAATTTTTAACATATTAGTTGTTATGTAGTGTAAGTTTACTTGTTTACATCATCTTTTGCCACATTAATTAATTCTCATTTTAAACTATTTTTTAATAAATTTCTTTATACTTTTATCTTTCATATCCTAGCTCACTTGCTTCTAAATCTTATAAAGTTGAAATTAATATATACTTTAATTCTTTTGTTCCTATTTAATGTTTTCATAAAAAAATGTTCAAAAGTCGAATCATTTATATGAAGTTAATACAAAAAAGGGAGACCATAATCATATTTAAAAAATATATAAAATAAAATTAGTGGGAAAAATATGAGAGTTACAAATATTATAAGGGGAGTGTTTGACAATTGACTGTCGGCTGTTGGCTTTTTAGTTGGCTTGTTTGATTAACTGGAAATATTGGGTTTTTTGTTGGCTTTTAAGCTAACTAAAAAAGTTAACTGTTTGTGGAGATGTTTTAGTTAATTTAAGTATTAGTTGTTAGTTGTTTATTTGAAAAAAAATGGGCATTTTTGCTTAAAAGCCAGCTTTTTAGCTTCTTAAAAAGTCATTTTACCAAATACTTTTATTGGCTGTTTGACCAACCTACAAACAAAAAGAAACCAACCAAAAACTAAACAAAAAGTCATCAACCAAACACCTCTTGGAAAACATATGTGAAGGCCATAAGCATTAAAATAGATTAAAATTAAGATGAATAATGTTAATTATGTCCAAATAATTTAATATAAATAGAAAAATTAAAAATTGCAACATCATATAGGAATATCATAAAGGTATCAACTATCAAGTTAATATATTTGAATGATGAGTTGTCAAATTAATATTGGGCCATTGCCTACTTCAAGACTTCAAGAATGTCAGAGTGAGTGGATTTATTTCTATTTTGAATGTTAAACATAATTTGTTAACTAGAATTTTGTTCATTTTTGCAGGAAAACAACACTGGAAATGTGTCTGAAATTAAAATCGGTTTGTTTCCCTTACTCAATCTTCCATATGGAGGTCTCCAATTGTTTTATATGGGTCAACTTTTGTTAGTTTTCAAAATTATTAATAAATTTAAATAATTTTTAATTTATTATACAAAAAGTATACAACCAAACAACAAAATACTACATTAGTAGCGAATGGGCCAATGCTGAATGCGCTTTTAGTTTCAAATACTCATTTTTTTAGTTGTATGAGACGGTTTCATCATGAAAAGTGATTCATACATAATTTAAATAGCCTAATAATACAAACAATTAGCATATGAACGTGTTATTTTGAAGTCGTTTAACTGGAAAACAATTTCTCACAAGAGTAATTCTTGTTGGTTTGAACTATATATATCTGCTAATGATTTGTAATTTGTAAAATATACATTTTACTTAGTGATTTATAATTCGCTAAATCTATAAATTAGATACCATTTAACTTGAATATGAGATATTTTTAAATTAAATGGTGCATTCTCAGAGGGATGGCGAGAGTATTTCAAATCATTATAGAATTAAGTTGGCATGGAATATTTAAATGATCAAACTACTTGTTCAAGTGTCTGAAGGTTTAAGATTGAATCAATGTTTGATGAATTATTCAAATTTATGTGGGTAAATGCAGATTGTGGAGCAGCATGTGCGGTGAGGTGCAGTGAAACAAAGAGGCCAAATCTGTGCAAAAGGGCTTGTGGAAGTTGCTGCAACAAGTGCAACTGCGTCCCACCAGGCACCTCCGGTAACTACGAAGCCTGCCCTTGCTATGCCGGGTTGACTACCCACGGCTCCAGGAAAAAGTGCCCTTAATTTAAGTTTTCCTTCTTTATGTTGCTCTCTTAAGTCCTATAACTATTTATGATACTATCCCTCTATTTTTTAGGCACGGTCCAATTCTAACAGCTAGTGCTATATTAGATTGGCCAAGTATGAGAGGATGATTAATGATGCATGATCATATATCTGAATTTGAAGGTATACTTCTTGATTCTTATGGGTTTCATGTTTATTGTACTTCTATTATTTTGTATAATTATGGAGAATAATGTTTGGTGTTCTACTATAGTAGTGTTCTAATTTGTTTGTCCATTCATTCTCTTTTTCTATGGAATTGTGGCGTATATGAAATGTGTTATTGTATGACTTAAAGAATCCTGTATTGTGGATTCGCGATTCTAAAATATTTCTCCAAATCACTAGCGATACGCATTCCTAATCCGTCAAGGTGTTGGCCCAAAGTTTCAACCTATAAAGATTTTTGAGCCTCCATTTATAAATTCGAGGGGAGGAAATTATTTGATAAAGCCTTATAAAGATTAAAAAGTTTGTTTGAAAATAAAATTTAAAAGCACAAAATCATTTTTTTTAATATTTACTTTACATTTTATTCATATGTTTCTTGATAATAATAAATTTAGAGTCATACGTCGTCACTCTTAATTGGGTTCCACGTTCCCATTTTCATTCAATGTAATGAATCTAATTGCAGTCTGAATAACAATGGTATGAATATGATGAATGATGATGGTCTCCTGTACGAAATAAATTTTTTTATATTGAATTTATCTCTTCTATTGTAAACATCATTGTTGTATATATGTATTCATTTGTGAAATATATCAGTACATTATTTGTCAATTTCATATAAAAGCATATATTTTATTTGAATTCACAAAAAAACCACTGTTTTATTTCTTAAAGTTTGAAATTATTATGGTTTTAAAAAAATATATACATTTTGTGACGTTTTTTAACACTAAGCGACGTAATATAACTTAGCGACACTTCAACAAAGCGTCGATATATTCAAAGTCGTTATTTAGCGACAATTCGAAAAAGCGTCGATATATTCAAAGTCGTTATTTAGCGACACATACAGAAGCGTCGATATATTGAAAGTCGTTATTTAGCGACACTTCCACAAGCGTCGATATATTAATGTTCGTTATTTAGCGACAACTCGATATATTGAAAATCTCACCAATTAGGACGCTTTTAGATGTCATTTTTGTTTCTCTTTCTGACAATTATAGTTTTACGATGCTTTTAAATGTCGATAGTTGTCAAGTAGCGACACTTGTAATGTCACTATGTGTCAATTAGTGACACTTGTAGTGTAGCTATGTCTTTATAAGACATATTTAAGGCAATATATTCAGTCACTATTTATATTAGTGACGCTTTTTGATGCCATTATCTATAGTTTGTGACATCTTTATTCAATTACATATTTCTTTTAAATTCACCAATAATAGTGTAAAACCATTAAAATTAAGAAATAATTTAAACATCAAGAATCTATTATAATTGTAAAAATATTATTACAAAATACCAAACAACTTTTAAAGAATTTCTATTTAAAGTTAAAATATCAACGACAATAATAATGTTTCCGCACTTAGGATGACCGATGATGCTCAAGTATAATTGACTTGCAATGTCGTGTGTAGAACGCCTAGCTATCTCGAATCAATTGACGTTGCTATATACCTCTATGTACTATGATCATATTCCTATATTAAATTAAAAAAAACATATTAATTTTAATAACACACATACGATATAATAAAAGAGGAAATAATAAATAAAGAAGGAAACCACACATTATCTACATGACTTTTAGTCTTTTGAGAATCCAACAAAATAATAAACCAATGTCACAATTCTTATTTGGCTTTTCAATTCACAAAGTACTACAAGGTATATTGAATCAAAAGCAAACATTCTTTTCCACATTACTAATGAAAAAACATCAGTAATGTGGAAAAGAATGTTTTGATTTAATGTACCTTGTAGTACTTTGTGAACTGCATATTGAATCAAAAACAAACATGGCTCCGCCGGACGGTTCTTTTAAATTAAAAACATCAGTCTTTAGATACATACTCAACACCAATATACGCAAAACATAAAAAACACATCCGGTGAGCAATGAATATGCAGTCACATATTGTATATTCCTTTTCCACATTGTTTGGTGATTCCTACAAATAAAGATGGTACATGATGATTGTACGATGTCAACTATTGACTACTGCCATATGAATATCCAGTTAAATTTTCAGACTCTACTATCCACCTCAATGTGGAATCTCCCCCCTAATTATACGAACTTTGCTTTAAGACTATGCTGTTACAAAATCAAAAAAAATATGCTGTTGCAGTTTGTAAATCAGTAAAAATTTGTAGCTTAAGAAAATAAATTGCAACCTCTTTTCAAATATGGGACTGTGAAGATATGGGACCTTAGGTTGTAATGTTAATACATGCATTTGTGTTATTGTCAACCTATGTTTTGAATAAGTAAAGACTTTGTCTTTTGAATGTAGAGCCCCAGACATTTCTTTAGAAACAAAAAATGTTCTTTTTTAACACTTTTGCCTTTGCTTAGAACTATGGCAATCTCTGCTTAGAGCCTTATAATCGATATTGTTATTTCCTTTTGGTTCTATATTGATTATAAATTGATTGTATCTTGAGGAAATATTTTTATCGCAGTGTCACCTTTTATTACACATTTTTTCTGCCCAAATGGATTCCTAGACCTTTTCCCAACATTCGGCAACATTTGTATTATATCAGTTGTGAACAGTTGTGGAAACAGGCAAGCTGAATCAAATACCTCTTTCAGATAATGAGTTGGTATTGGTACGTATCTAAGTCTCAACCATATCCGAGTGTTGAGGGGCTAACACGAAAACTTAAAGGTAAAATGAAAGCACTGACAGCAACACAAAATAGCAGCACAAACAGCTATAGTACATCGAGGCAACAGCACAAACAACGATAGAACATCGAGACAGCAGCAACAAACATCGACAGAACACCGAGACAACAGCATAAACAGCGACAGAACATCGAGGCTGCAGCATAAACAGCGATAGAACATCGAGACGGCAGCAACAAAACAGCAACAAAACAGCCACAACAGCAACAAAAAAGCGACAGCAACACGTGACAACAGCAAAAAACCAACCACACTCTCTCGCAAACCGTTGCAACGACATCAACGATTAAAATGCAGCAGTATTCTTTGCATTCATACATGAACTAAAATAGATACTAGAAAATTCTCAATCTAGCAAGGCTTAGGGTCATCCGCAAGTCCAATGTATTTGCGTCTAATGCCAATGACTATTCCATTTCAACTAGTCGTTACTCATCAATCAATATGAAATAAACAAACCCAACCACAATAGCAGCACGAGACATCAACATCAAAAAAGCAACAACAGCAGCATCAAATTAAAAACAACAAAGACACACCAAAAGCATTTTTTGTCAAAATGGGGCGTTGACCAAGCCAAGCAAAATTCAATTCTAAGACTGCATCATAAACCAACAAGGAACAATTAAGAGAGAAAGTGCTAACCTCATGATTAATAATGTTTAGTGTTGCTTCTGCAAGATCCAATATTTCTGATGAAACATTTCCATTGCGAATGGCCTTTAGAACTTCTGCATAACCAGAAGTAACTTCTGCATAACTTCATACATAAGGTCATTGAAAATGGAGTTTTCAATCTCCACTTGAGACTTGGAAGAAGAAGCAAGTTGTTCATCAACCTTAGCCTTTGCCTTCTGCAAAAAATATGAGTAAAGATTGAAGGTTTCTCATCATATAACGACATTTAAATAAAACTTTCCATTGATGAAATATAATATGATTGCTTTGTACACCATAAATTGTCCAGAAATTGTTCCCTCTTTGAAGCTCTCATCATTCTTCGTATAAACGGTTTCGTAAAATTTCAACTCACTAATAGTTTATTTTGATTTTTCCTACAAATATAGATAAGTCCTCCTTAAAAACACTCAGTAGAATAAAACAAATTTATTCTAATGGCTACTTTAAGAAAAAAACTCATACAAAGACAACTCTCCGATTAGCAAAGCTTGTAGTACCACTAGTGTGTGAATGAGCATGGGACACGCATGCTTGTTTACCAATTTTTGAGTATTTCTAATTCAACAAAAAAATAATGTTAGCTGCAATTGGATTTCTCAAACATATGATGTCAAAAAAAAAATAAATTAAATATAGTTTCGTAATCAACCAATGCTTCCAGGCTGAGTCTATTCATTCTGATAAGACATTTTGCATAAATCTCTTCTTTTGATAGTGTTTGATCAAAATGATTCCTCTTGAGGCTATATCTATGTTGCCTCCATACTTTACCAACTCTTTTTTAAACAGCAGAATCATATGCCGCCCTATCAGGTAGGAGAAACTGTTGCTAGAAAGAAAATAAAAAAATTATCATATTTATAAAAAAATTATAACAAAAATAATCTTAGTTGACAACAAGCTACCACCTACCCTAACAAGTTTAAGAATTTCAGCTTTGGAAGAGTTTCTCAGCTCATGCCAATTCTTCAATTCGATAGGACAATATGTATCCCTTTTCACAATATTCCCAAAGATTCATAAGTACATTACCACCTTTACCAATTGGTTGATTCATAGTATTGAAGTTGACAATGTATCTTAAATTTGTGTCATTCCATACAACATGGTGTTGAATTGTACCATAAGCGATGCCTCGATTTCCATTATCATCTAACAAAGAATAAGAAATAATTGAAATTAAAGGAACACACACAAAAAGAAATCATTACCATAAATAAATTTATAAATTTAAATTTTTTTGCTTACAAAGTAGTAAAAAAAAAGGGGTAAAATAGTCATATTTACCTATTGTCGCAACACTTTCCATTTCATCATTTGTGTCATTACCTATTTTCACTTACAAAGGAATAGTTGTGGGCCAATCTTTGATCAAAAGACGATGTCTAGGTTTTGAGGTTTTTGATTAAGACATAGTTGTGCTTCTACCTGGTTCAATGTTTGAGTCTTCATCCTCATTTTATCTTTCGTTCTCATCGTGATTAGTAGGCATTCTTTGTGTTGGTGAAGGTGGTGGTGAAAGATTAACGGAAGGTGGAGAATGCACCTTAGAAGTTGTGGTTTTATGCACATGAGTAGTGGACATAGATTGTTGTGCTGGCGGAGGATTAATGGAAGGTGGAGAATACACCCTAGAAGTTGTGGCCTGCGAAACACGGACACGGCTGGCGTGTGACGTGTCGCGTGTCCGACACGTGTCGGACACGGACACGCGACGGACACGCGAAAATCCGTGTCCGACACGCCAAATGAAGTGTCCAATTTTTTAATATTTTTTCGGACACGTGGACACGGCAAGGACACGCGACGGACACGGCAAGGGACACGTGTCTTTTTTAAAAAAAAAAATTGAAAAAACTGAAAAAAAAGAAATAAACTCCTCTGAGTTCTGACCTCTCATTTACTCTCATCTCAAATCTCACTTACTGGACTCACGCATTCCATTTCCCTCCCTCTCAAATCTCAATTCCCTCTCTTGCTCTCATCTCACATTCTCACTCCTCTAACCCTAAAAATTCTACGGCTGCTCCTCCACCACGCCACCGCCACTGACGGCTTCACTGAGTGGTGCTGTGGTCTGCTCCTCAAACACTCGACGGCTGCTGTGGTGCTTCCCTAAAAATCGATTTTTTTGATTTTGTTTCAGGTATTTTCAATCTTTATCCTAAATCCTAATATTAATCTTGTTCTAATCTTTAATCTTAGTGTTAATCTTAAATTTTTAATCTTGTTGAGTTGTTGTTTTAACATTTATTTTTACTGTGATGGAATTTGATTACTGGAATTTGATTTAGGACTGTGATGGATTTAGGACTGTATTGTATTAACGTATTGTATTGTATTGGTCTATTAACGTATTGTATTGTATTGTATTGTGATGAATTTGATTTAGGACTGTGATGAATTTGATTACAGGAATTTGATTTAGGACTGTGATGGATTTAGGACTGTGATGGAATTTGTAAATTAAGAAACGGTATTGTATTGTAAATTAAGATGTTACTGTGATGGATATTTGATTTCAATTTGATTACTGTGATGGAATTTGATTACTGGAATTTGATGGAATTTATAAATCTTTAATTGTGGTTGTTTGAATTTGAAGAGTTCAATCATGTCTAGTAGCGGGGCTAGTGGCTCTGATTCGTGCAATGTAAGTGGTGATGCTACAAATGAAGAGGGTGATTTCTGTTATTATCCTTTGTGGAAATATGTTGTGTAAGGGGAAAAAATGAGTGGAGGTGGGGGTAATTATACTTGGCAATGCAACTTTTGCAAACAAATAAAGAGTGGTTCATATACTAGAGTTAGAGCACATTTGATGGGAGTTGCAAAAGGTGGAATTAGTCAATGTCCTAATGTAACAAATGAGGATAAAATGCAAATGAGAAACTTAGAAAGACAAGTTGAGCAATATAAAGAATCTAGACAACCAAAAAGACCACCACTTCCTAGTCATTCTTTGTCTTCCGAAACTTCTCTTTCACCAACTTCATATGCCAAGAAAAGAAAATCTGACAACCCAATCACCAAAGCTTTTGATATACAAGCTCGAAACAACTTAGATGCTGAGATAGCAAGGATGTTTTTTATTGGAGGATTGTCTTTTAACCTTTGTCGAAACCCTTACTATGTTAGTTCATACAACTATGCTGCCACAAATAATATTCCTGGTTACAAGCCTCCTGGTTACAATAAAATGAGAACCACTTTGTTAGAGAGAGAGAAAGAAAATGTTGAAAGGCTTTTAGAACCAACAAAGGCTACTTGGAGGGAAAAAGGAGTAAGTATAGTGAGTGATGGGTGGAGTGATCCACAAAGGAGACCTTTAATTAATCTCATGGTAGCTTGTGAAGTTGGTCCTCTGTTCTTAAAGGCCGTTGATTGCTCAGGAGAGGTAAAGGATAAAGACTTTATTGCTAGTTTGTTGAATGATGCCATTGAAGAAGTTGGAGATGACAAATTTGTTGTACAAATTCTGACTGATAATGCAAGCAATTGCAAGGCCGCTGGAGAACTTATAGAGGGTAGATATCCACATATATTTTGGACACCATGCATTGTTCACACTCTTAACCTTGCTCTTAAAAACATTTGTAATGCTAAAAATGTTTCAAACAATGAGGAGGTTTATGATGAGTGTCATTGGATAACTGAAGTTCATGGAGATGCTTTATTTATCAAAAACTACATAATGAACCATTCAATGAGGTTAGCTATATTTAATAAGTTCTCTCCATTAAAGCTTCTTTCTGTCGGTGATACTCGCTTCGCTTCGATAGTTGTCATGCTAAAGAGGATGAAACTTCTTAAACCAACTCTTCAATCCATGGTTGTTAGTGAGGCTTGGTCCACATATCGTGATGATCATCGTGGACAAGCTACACTTGTGAGGGAAAAGATTTTAAATGACGATTGGTGGGACAACGTTGATTACATCCTTGATTTTACTCGTCCCATTTATGAAATGATAAGAGCATGTGATACCGACAAAGCATCCCTTCATCTAGTATATGAAAAATGGGATTCAATGATTTCAAAGGTGAAGGAGATCATATATAACCATGAGCATAAACAAAGGATGAGTATTCTTCTTTCTTTAGTGTGGTCGAAACAATACTTCATAGCCGTTGGAAGAATAGCAACACTCCACTTCATTGTTCGGCACATTCTTTGAATCCAAGGTAAAGGAGATCATATTTTATGTTTAAATGTTTAAAGCATTAGATTATGTATTAACTAAATTCTAAAGGTATTATAGTGACGTGTGGCTTAAAGAGGTCCCCGGTAGAGTTGCTCCACATGTTGACAATGAAATTTCCACACAAAGATTTAATTGCTTCAGAAGATTGTTTCAAGACTTGGAAGATAGAAGAAAGGTTAATATGGAGTATGCTATTTTCTCGGCAAGAGATGGTGGTGTATTTACCGAACCGGAGTGCTTGAATGATATGTACATGATGGCTCCAAAGCATTGGTGGGCAACTTATGGCTAACAAGTTCCGATGCTTCAAGCATTAGCATTCAAGTTGTTAGGACAACCATCATCTTCCTCTTGTTGTGAGAGGAATTGGAGCACATATAAATTCATTCATTCATGTACTAGAAACAAACTTGCACCAAAACGTGCTCAAGATTTGGTGTACATTCATAACAATCTTCGTTTGCTTTCAAGGAGAGGTGAGGCTTATAACAAGGGAAGAACAAGGTTGTGGGATGTTGGAAGAGATGACTTTGGAAATCTAGAAGATTCTATTTGCCTTGGCATGGCGGATCTTTCTCTTGATGAGCCCGAGTTGGAAACTACTTTTGTAGCGGAGGATGATGATGGATGTCATATGGATGATATGTGAAGATCAAACTTATATTTACCTATTTATTTGGTTTTCTTTGATTTGGTTTGTATGACTATTTTTAAATACTCCTGTTGTTTATTTGGTACTTATTTGAATGTTATGTGAGTTTTATATTTTTAAAGTGTTTATTTACAAATATCTAATGAAAGATTGTAAAATTATCTTTAAATTGATATATTTATTATATTACCATTTACGTGTCCCTATGTCCGCCATTTTTAAGTTGGCGTTTTCCCGTACCCGTGTCGTGTCCGTGTCCATTTTAGTGCAACCTAGGTTGTGGCTTTACGCACATGAGAAGTGGACATATATAAATTGTTATTTTGGTGAAGGATTAATGGAAGGTGGAGAATACACCCTAGAAGTTGTGGTTTTACGCACATGAGAAGCGGACATAGATTGTTGTGCTGGCGAAGGATTAATAGAAGGTGGAGAATGCACCCTAGTAATTGTGGTGCTTTACAAGAAGATTGTGGCAAAACAGTATCTCCCATAGTCTTTCGAAAAGCTTGGTGTATAGGCCATCTCGGTTGATATAGTGGTGGTATTTCAGGCGATTTTCTTGCAACGACTTGGGATTTAGGTGGATGTGATGGCTTAAGAAGGGGTATTTGAGGGATTAAAGGTTGTGATTTCATAACTTGAGATGATTCGAATGCCTTTAATGTTGGAGGGGGGAATGGTCCCCATTTATTTGAGACCTTGCCTGATAGTTTAGGTGACTTGGGTGATTCTCTCGATTCAACCCTAGATTATGATATGTTCACATTCCCATGAATATCTCCAAATGTTCGTTTACTTCGAAAACTCATTCTTAGCACCTATGTTGCATGATTTAAACAAACTAATATCTAATTAGAACAACTGTAATTCAAGCTTTAAATTAAATATACTTTAAAAATTAATAAATACTTCTAGTAAGTAATGAACTACAAAATGAGACAAATATACTCACCTTAACTCAGATTGTTGTACATATAACAATGAATAATATATAAAAAATGCTTCATAAGAAAAAATCACCATGAAAATAATCAAAGAAAGAATCTAAAATTAATTGTTAATTACACATTAAGGTTTGTCGTCTAATCAAACAAGTCTCTAGGTTTAGTCGTAACAACATGGGACCATCCTATTCTTTTTTCATCTTCAACATAAAACACTTGTTTTCCTTAACATGAAAATACAAAAGGATCATCATGCAGATGGTGGCCAGTATGCATCAATTTAAAGAAATTGACATATACACCCCCACGTGCATATGTTTGTATGCCCCTATGAATGTCCACCCAACCGCATTGGAATAACACAACTTTGTATCCTCCGTAATAATTCAACTCAATATGTCTTTCACTTTTCCGTAGAATGCCTCTCCATCTGCCTCAACCATAATTTCGGAGTTTTGTGTTTTCAACTTCAAATCACGATTCAAAACAAGGAACTTATATCCATTAATCATGAATCCTTTAAATTTTTTGGCATGACAACTCAATCCACCGGTTAAAGCGTTTCTTAGCTTTCCAACTTCTGTACTTGTGTCGAAGCAACAAGCCTACCATGACACAATGTTGATTGATTACAAACATATTTATATGTTTAGTTAGTATTATAAATAACGATATAAGAACAAAATTAACCTGACTTCACAGCCATTCTCCAAATTCATTGATTCACCACTCAGTTTTGTCGCTCTCACCGATTAAACCGTGTATATTATTCATTTGTCGCTATTCAAGAAAAGACTCACTTCAAGGAAAAAATAAAGTATATTATAGTCATGTATTATTGTTTGCAAGTATAAAAGTCAAATAAACATACTAGCTACTTACTCCTAAACGTCATTCATCTCCTTTGAGTGAAGTAAAACATAACGATGAGCTTGTTTTAAACTTTTGTCATTAAGGCGTACATGAACCTCATTTCCGACCACTCGTCCACCAGAATTAAACAAATAATTGCTTGAACATGTAGTGGTATCATCAATTCTAGGAAGCCTATTGAAAACAGTCTCAACACCTTCAAGGAATCTAGAACAAAATGTGATCATCTCCTCCAACTTATAACCTTCAGCAATTGATCTTTCTGGTTGTGCTTTATTACTTACATATGATTTCAAATGCGACAAGTACTTTTCAATAAAATCGTTTATGATTATAATATTGAAAAAAAAACGTTATCATTAAAAAAAAAAAAAGAAAAATTTGTAAGAAATGTACCTCTCAATTGGATCCATCTATATTGTACCGGTCCACCAAGCCTAACCTCCTCCACTAAGTGAATCAGTAAATGAACCATACTTTGGATTAAAATAATCCTTTCTTCAAGAGAATTCAACTCACTCAAATGTAGAGTTGTGGAGCACAAAGATTTGAAGAAGGAAGATAGGTTAGCGAGCAAATCAATCACTTTGGTCGAGTTTGAAGCTCTTAAAGCAACAAGGATATCTTGCATAAAGACATGGTTGTCATGAGTCTTAAGATTGACCAACTTTCTTTTCTGGAAGTTCACACATTTAGAGAGGTCAGAACTATATCCATCAGGGACCCTAATTTTGTGCACAGCTTTTAAGAACCTATCTATTTCTTTTGGACTCATGGAATATGAAGCATCTGGCATTAATAGCTCTCCTTTAGAATTGTGTTTAAGCCAAAGTTCTTTCTTTATCCCTAATTCTTTGAGAGCTTCCCTACTTTTCCCAATCTCTTCTTTTCTCCATGTCAAAAATAATGGCTAAAATATTATCACATACATTCTTTTCGATGTGCATCACATCTAGATAGTGTTGCAGAAGATTATGTTCCCAATATTCCAAATCAAAAAAAGATGCTTCTCTTTGTTCCAAATACATTATCAATAACATCATCATCATTATCTCCACCATCATCATCTTCTTTCCCACCTTCACGATCTCTAGGTCTTTGCTTTCTTTTCTTCTTCTTATTCCCCATATTTCTCGCCTTTCCATACACAATCCAACTTTAACTTGCTTTCTCAAAATCTCAGTTCGGGTTGGACGTGTCGGAGCATTGCCATGCTCTTCAGTTCCATCAAACTTTTTACTCTCAAATCTATATGAGTGATTTGCACATAACCATTTTCGATGACCCACATAACAAATCTTTCCCCCAAATCTATAACAAGGTGTCAAATTTGTGCAATAAGGACATGCTTTATATCCTTTAGTGCTCAAACCCGATAGCATTGCATAAGCAGGATAGTCATTAATAGTCCAAAGCAAAGCCACTCGCAGATTAAATCTTTCATGATTATAAGCAGCATAAGCATCAACCCTACACCACAACAATTGTAATTCCTTCACTAAGGGTTGTAAATAAACATCAATGTCATTTCCAAGACTCGATTTTCCTAGAATAATCATGGATAAAATGAATGAAGATTGTTTCATGCATAACCACGGTGGAAGGTTATAAGGAATCAACACCACAGGGCATGTACTATAAGTTGAGTTCATTAAACGATATGGATTAAACCTATCACTTGTAAGACCTAGTCAAACACTACGAGGATCTAATGCAAAATCATTATATCGTTCATCAAAGCGTTTCCATGCTAAACCATCGGCTGGATGCCTTAACTTCCCATCATGCCCTTAGTCTGAATGTCTTTTCTCATGCCATCTCATATCTTCCGCTGTTTTAAGTGACATGTACATTGTTTTAAGTCTACGAATAAGAGGAAAGTATTGCATTACTTTCGTTGGAATACCTATCCTACTCATAAGTGTACCATCTCTGCCCTGGACCATCTTCCACCTCGATGCCCCACTAACATAACACTTATTTTCCTCTAAAAATTAACCCCAAAACAAAGAACAATCATTTTGACAAGCGTGAATCTTTTCATAAGCCTAAGTCTTTTATCATTTTTGTGCTTTCATAATAATTTTTTGGAAAATCCATCATTTGGGGAAAATTCATCTTATTGAAGTTTAAGGTTCATATTAAAAGATTCAATGGACAAATGGTGCATACATTTCAAGTGAAATAAGTGTAGAAGAAAAGACAATTTTGAAAAACTTTTGCATCCCTCATAAAGTGGCTCGTTAGACAACTCAAATAACTTCCTATATTTGTCATCTTCGATGGAGGTTGAATCATTAGTCAAAACCTCAAAAGACTCCTCTATATATTCATCATTTTCTTGATCATCACATTGCATGTTATTCGGAGGTGCATCAACACCAAAAGTTGATTTTAAAAGTCCATTCATATCATCTCGGCCTAGTGAGCCTAATGTATTATCGACATATCCTTGGTTAGTACTCACTTCATCATTCAAACTATATTACCATGAAAAAACCATTTTTTATATGCCTTAAAAAACCCTTTGAAAAAAATATGTGCTTTTACTTGGTTTATAGGAAACCACTTCCCATTTTTACATTTCTTGCATGGAAAAAGAATCGCTGCCTCAACATGACCTTCCTCAGCAAAGTCAATGAATATCATACAACCATTAACATAGTCGGGGTGGCCAATAGGTAAATCAACCCAGCTTGTATCCATTCTACCTAATTTAATAATTACCTAAGGATCATATACATTGAAAGACTGTAAATTGTTTGCTTCTTAATTGGGACATCAAAACATTAACATTGCAGCCCGAAAAATCATTATCCTCACACATAAATCATAATCATAAAGCATACTTAATGAAAACAATTTGAAAACAAAGATTTTCAGTAATTACTAATGCACTATGGATTCAAACCCGATTTACATGATATAACTCAATTTATGGATTCAAACTCAATTTGTATGATATAACCCGTCAAGATTATGATGCGAGCATAGTCTAAAATAGATTTTAGAATGACTAAATTTCAAACAATTGACCCTAAATCCAACTCAATAATCCGAAATACCAACCTACTCTTACTGGCTCTATTTCAAAAGGTAGCCATTTTAGAATCATTGCTAACCTTAACATATAAAGTAAGTGCAGTAAAAAGCAGAAAGAAAACACCCAAATTTCTTCAACTATTACAAAACAGAATTGCTAAACAAGTGAATGTTGCAAATCTTAATGAAGAATAACAATCGTTTAAGCAATTATTGATAATCTAAAATTAAGAATAGCTAATTCTTTTGACTCTTTAATAAACATGTAAGAATCTTTCATATAAACAGAAATTTTGAATGCACTCATGGCAACCCAAAAAAAAGTAAGGAGGAATATCTGAAACAATAAAATTTCCTACATAAGGACCTAAAAGAAAATGATCTGTTCCTAATTTTCTTCACCAAATTTTCTAATTTTAAGACTTTTATGTGCTCCTACAATCATTACAATATAGACCAAATTAGTCCATATGACTATTTTTAAATTTTTAAAGTTTTTGTTTTATAAAACTTTTCTTTGTTATTTTCTATAAGTATGAATAATTGATTATGTAAATAAAAAAATAATTAATTTCAAAAACAAAACTGATTTTTTGAATCAGTAAGTTAATCTTTTTTATTTTACTTTAATTTTAATTACCTTTTCAACTGAAATCAGTTTTATCAATTAACTATAATCAAAGTATTGTAATAATAGTATCATCATCATCATACCCAGTGTATCCGGCCCATAGAAATTTATAAGCAGGGTCTAGGGAGGGATGAAAGGTGGCAACTCATACCCATAAAGAAGAGCGCGGTCAAAGAGTCCCTCGAATCAAGACAAACATCTAGTTCAAAGTTGATATGATTTATATTTGATTTGCAAAATAAATTGGAGATTTGATCATTAAGTCCTGAAATTTCTTAAATGTCAACAAGTGATAATACAAAAAATAAGGTATCGTGTTAACTTTTGGTGTAGGGCCATGAACCCTAGCAGATAACACATAATTTAACTTTAAATGTTTATACATGATATTTGTTTGTATCTAGTCGTTCCCCAGTCACTCTAGGTAGTGTTCCAACTTCCACGTTTCCGTTCCTGTTCCTATCCCACGTACCAAAAAGAATTGCGTTCCAGGTACCAATGGCCAATACAAATAGCCAAGACATGCATATAGAAACAGGATAAAAAAGAACAAGTATAAGTCCGGGCATCTATGAGAAAATAAGGTAGAAAGGATTAAATTTAAGGGCAACAAATAGATAATAGATTACATATACAAGCTATTCACCAGTACAGTCAACTAAATGACAACTACACATTCAAGTCCCAAAGAGGGAACCGTATGTCACGGACAACATCCATGACACAATTGGCAACATAACTAAGATTCCAAAAAAAAAATCCACTTATTTAGCAAATTTTTTTAATTACTTGTAAACCAAAAGAATAGAAACCTCAAATTATGTAATTACTAAAATATCAAATGTGCACAAGTAAGAAAATATAATACAACACACATGCATGAACAAATACGTGCACGCAACATACATCATAGAAGATACAAGGAAACATTTAACGTCGGAAAATCACATCAGAAAGACATAAAGATAAATCATAATTGGCGAAAGGCAAATACCTATACGAATATAAGCTAGTTAAACGACATAGATATGATAAATGGACAACATTGAATAAGTTAGGAAGATATAGTAGTGAAATAAACAAAGACCACGTTGTGAGTTTCCTTCCAAATCTTATAATTATCGGAGAAGTTACAAAAATTCAATGGAATTCATCCCTTCAAATTCCACCCGTCTCCCTCCCCCCTTCATTTGCTATCTAAAGGAAGGAAATCTCATCCTTCTATTCCTCTTCTCTTCTTTTCGTTCCATATCATTCTATCTGTACACTACGTAAAGATAGTATCTTAATTACCTGACGCCTCTAAAGACGCGTCCTTTCTTGCATCACACACCAGATTACCAGCGATAAATAAAAGAAGAACGAGCCTAACTCTATTGTAATAATAATGTTTTAGTTAATTTTAATTGAAAAGAGTTTTTAATTAACATTAGAGTATATTAATAGTGACAATTTAAATTATGTAACTAATTGACTTAAAAAAAACCCAGCCCCTTCTTTTCCCCGGAGAACCACCACCCCTTCCCCCTCCTTCTCCGAGTATATTTAGATTTCGGCAACCTGGGGATGTTTAATTTCTTCAAATTAGCCACCAATTTTGAATTTCTCACAGATTATCAACAACAAAGATATATTATAACCTGGGTATGTTCGATTTCTTCAAATTAGCCACCAATTTTCAGTTTCTCACAGAAATATCAACAACAAAGATATTAAATTTGATTTTGTACCTTAATTTATCCAAAAAACAACATATTACTTCTATCACACTAGTTTTAGAACAAAAATCAAAATAATTGAAACAAAAAAAAAAAAAAAAAAAAAAAAACAAGAAGAAGCGTATAATCTATGGAATAATTGTAAACAAAAATTGATAACTACAATTTTAGGTCATAATAGCATCAACAACAAACCCTATTTTTACTAGAATAAAAATCAAATTTTCAAAAAAAAAAAAAAAATCATACCTGCGAAAATATACAGAAATTTCTGACCAGTGGAGTGGAACTCGATTCCTGGTTGCTGATTGTTTATAGTATCGCCGGTGTTATGAATATAAGGAGTACGGTATGCGCCGATTGTTTATAGTATCGATTCCTGCGAAAATATACAATTGCTGATTGATTATAGTATCGCCGGTTGATGGCCAAGAGGAGTACGGTATACGGCGGGAGTTAATACACAGGAATTGAAGGAATAATAAAAGGTAGAGGGAGTTGCTTACAAGAAGGAATTAAATGGTGAGGGAGTTGAGTGATTTTGCAGGAAAGGACGGAGTTGAGGGAGAGTTTGATGCCACGCGCGCGGAAATAGATAACGGTTATTAATTAATTACATGTAACATGTATATTTGCACGCTTTTTTTAAAAATTGTCGTATTTTGCCTTTTTTTTTTAATGGTTCATGATAGTTTTTGACACTCTATGAAGCGTCCCATCAAAAGTGTCTAAATATGTATTATTTTCTTGTAGTATAATATTTTAATCAAAAAAAGACTAATATTTCAAGTAAAAGACATATTAACATACTAATTTAATTAAAAAGAAAAATTAAAAAAAATTACATTTCACACATCCGCTGCGAATAGTTTTATTCATTCAATTTTTGCTATTTGCTCCAACATACGGTACATACCATGTAATCTGAATCACCATAGCCTCACCCCCTAAACAAACACAACCCACTCCTCCCTTCCCATACTGAATATGTTGGGAACAAACTAAATATTAAAATGCAATTATTACAATAATTGAGAATTTTTTTAAAACTTAAGCTGCTATTGTTGGTGTTTAATTGCTTGCAGAAAAACGAGGTTGAAGAAGACACGTTATTTTCTAAAAAGTAATAAACCTTAATACTTTAATTGGGGTTGAGGAAACAAAAAAGTAATTGTTGGCTCTAACGAAAACCCACTGAATTTTCTTCTCTGACGCTTCTAACAGCTTCCCAAACCCCCATCCCCAACGCTGCTTCCCCCTATCCGCCACCCTCCCCAGTCCCCACTCTCATCCTCCTTCCCTTACGTCTCTTTTTGCAGGTGTGGAATTTGTGGTCACCATCCTCAACACCAAAGCCTACAGTGCACCATCGTTTATCCTCCGACGGCCAGTACCAAAACCGGCAGCCAGCACCAGTACTACCAGTCTTCTAATTTCTCTCAAGTGTGCACCGCATCAGGTACTCGAATCTTTCTCTTTGAATTCTTTGATTTATCTTCTCAATCTGCATTGAAATTTTTTTGAATTCTTTGATTCGAATCTTCATGACCGAAATTCTCCCTTTTCAATATGTTCTTTGAATTCTTTGATTCATCTTTTCATTTTGTGTTTTGTATATGTTATTTTATAAACAGTGCACAAATTTATGACTAATTGTTTTGGATGCGTAAATAGTTTACCCTCCTATTTTCGTGTTTTCGTGTTTTCATTTCCTCACATATGTTATTTCCTGGTTTTTACCTATTGTCCTTTATCTTTTTCATCTTGTAAACGTTGTATTTGTATTTGTATCTTTTTTTTTTGGTGTGTTTTTTTTTGTGTTTTTTGTGTTTTGTTTCTTTTTGTTTTTTTTTTTTTTTGTGTTGATCTCTATTAGTGATCTATTTGTAACCTCTTACCTTAGTCTGTATTAGTTGAATATAGAGATAGGAAGCAATCATGGTCACGTGAGGTCAGGTCCACGGGGGGAGTAGGACAATGTAAGCAAGATCTAGAACTAAGAGTAGGGTCTTGGAACATAGGTACCCTAGAAGCCAAGTCGTTGGAGTTGGCCAATGAGCTCTCTATGTAGACTCAATTAGCAACGAGAACAGCAACAAGAGGGGGGTGAATTGTTGTTGTTACTAGTTTAAGCGTTTTTGCCCTGTTTTTGCGGAATTGAATAAAATAAATAAAGCTTAAACTTAGAGCGAAATAATTAAAAGAGACAAACGATTTTTACGTGGAAACCTTCTGGGCCTAAACAGAAGGAAAAACCACGACCCCTCAGGATTTCTAAATTCTCCACTATGTTTAAAGCAACTCGTTACAATTACATTAAACATCTTACTTCACTCGAAGCGCATCAACTAGGCCAACTCTTCTCTCTCAAATTGCTTCACTCAAAGCAACAAACTTAGCTTCACTAAAAGCTAAACTCTACACTAGCTTCACTCAAAGCTATGTCCTTAGCTTTACTCAAAGCTATTCTCTTCTCTAGCTTCACTAGAAGCTTTCTAATTCCCCCTAGACTCACCCAAGTCTAGTTACAAAGATTCTCTCAAAAACCCTTACAAAAGGATAAAAATTCTCTAAAAATAAAATCAATAAGTTGCACAAGAAAATATTATAAATTAATTGGCATTTTTAAAACAAATTTTTCTTGTAAAAATTCTCCCAAAATTACGTATGATTTAATGGCTCATACTAAGGCGAGTTTTGAAGAATAACCGAGTCCACTATTTATAGAGCTAAAATCGCTAAGAAAATGGAATAATCCAATCCATTATTCCCTATCAAAAAGATCATGGGAGTAATGTGGATTAAACTACCAAACGGTTATTTCCACAATGACTTGAATAAATCAATCACACGTTTAAAACAACAATAACCGCTGTTCCCATTTTCTAAAAATAGGTTCTGTTCCAATGCTAACTGCTGGAACGTTTTTTCTATTAATAGAAACGGTTATACTTAATAGGAATGGTTACTTGCTAACTTATAGGTATAAAGACGGGTTAAGAATGATAGCTAAGACCCATTCAACAACTGCTATTTCTATTTTTAGCAAATCCAATATTTACTAAAAATAGATCCTAAAATAAAGGATTACTTTTAGAAAACCACACGTAAAGAATTTTTAGAAAAACTTTTTGCCAATTAATTATAATAATTAATAAATGCAACAAATTAATTTAATTAATACATCAACTAAAAATAATAATTAAAATAATAACCAGAATTTTCAGTGGACGTAAGCTGACTCCAATTCAGGAACAGTGCGCTGTCTCCAATTTCCAGTTTTGCTAGAACATCCAACTTAGGAACAGTAGACCTGTTGTCTCCATTTTACATCCCAAGTGATATACTCTTCTAACATCTCTTGAATCCTTTTGACACGTACTTTTCCATGAACTAAGTCATAGGTACTATCAACGATCATAATCACGACCGGATATCGACCTGCACACAATCTCTAAACACATATTTGCTTAAGTGTAGTCATCATCAAAACTCAAGAGGTCCAACAAATTCCCCCTTTTTGATGATGACAAACCTTTAAACAAACTTAAACACAATAAAGTAAAGCAATGTTGAAGAGCATGTTAGAGATCAAAACAACTCTTCTTAACTTAGTAAATATAATTCACCAAGCATATCTTGAATCAAATTACTCTAAAAATAAACATAACAAAAACTCATACAACTTCAGCATAAAACTTTAAACAATGATGTAAAATGATCAGAGCTTAAAAGAAACTTAAAAACAGAACAGATACATCCAAAACAAGCATCATGTATAATCAAATCACGATCAGAGCTTCAATGTATAAACAATAAAATAAGAGCTCAGCAATGAATCAATGAATCATAACCTTAATCCTTATGCCCAACACAATAGATTTAATCAGAGCTAAACATATTCAAGCATTATTTAATTTTGTGTCAAATATTCCCCCTTTTAACATCATTCAAAAAGAATTGGAGCAATCAAACCACAGCACTAAGCATATAGTCATAGTCAAAGAGAGAATGAGGATGCACAAAGTAAAAAGCAGTAACAATGAATGCAAACAAGATCAGCTATGATCAATCGTCACAGATAGTTAGTAGCATAAAGGAAAATGTAGGTCATAGTATGAATTAATACAAACAGTACCCCAGCTGGTACAAATCAAAAGCAAGAAAAGATTGTTTGATAATAGTGATGGTTGCAACAAAAAAAATATGATGATTATCAGGGGAAATTAAGATGCAGGAGCTTCTTCATCTATATATTCTGTTTCCACCTCTACTGTGTCGAGCTTGGCTCTCAAACGCGCTTCCATTTGGTCCATTTGAGCAGAGAGTGAGGCTATAGAAACACGAATTTCATCTTTAAAAACAAGGAAGCTGGATTGCAATTCTGTAAGTTTTAGGAGAATGGAGGATAGAGGGGCTGTAGGAACTGTAGTGTCACCTAAACCTTGATTTGGTGATGTGTGTTCTAGTGGTGGTGATGATGGTATAAGTGACTGCGGTGGTAAAGATGGTTGAATTGGTGATTGTGGTGGTGAAGAAAAATTATGGAATGACGGTGTGGCAGGTTTAGGTGAGGAAGGATGGCTTGGTTCAGCTGTTGTATATGAGGTTGAGTCATCATCAATAATAACAACAGGTTTCTTTCCTTTGGAAGCTAGCCTATGACTCTTCCTAGGGTTTGAACCAGGTAAAGAACTCTCCTCATCTTTCTCTTCTTCTTCCTTCACAGCATCCTCCACAGGTTCTTTCTCAACTTCCCCCTTACATGAATTTTCCTTCTGCTCCTCTTCAAAATGCCCCTCTGCCTTCTCAGTGGCAGAGTGAACAGGCTCCTGTTCCTCCTTATTTACTTCCTCCTCCTCAACTTTTTCTTTATTTTCTTCTTCATTTGTGCCCTCAGATTGTTCAAAAATATTCTCAAGAGTCCCATTTTCATTTAATCTTAGATGCAAGTTATTCAAACACTTAACACCTACTTTGTTGTTTGGACCCATGGGATAATTTGGACCATCAAGAGGAACACCCAACTTCATAAATATCCATATTAACAATCCACCATATCCTAACACATTACGCTTAAAAATACAATCATTCAAGTGATAAATCATCAAAGAGGGAAAATTAATCTTGATGTTATTAGCCATACAATATATTAACGTAGCATCCCTTAAACTAACCTCACTTCTTTTAGATGTGCGAGGCAGAATAAATCGTCTTGCTATATTGTATAACAGCTTGTGCATTGGTGACAGCACATTGTAACTAACCTTTCCTCTTTTCTCTTTTATCCCTAGAAACTTCCAAACTACCTTCTCATTTATCCCAAAAAATTGATTTTTGATCCAAGAACATATATATCAAATCCATTGGAGGGGACACCTAACCACCCTCCTAAAATCAAACTATTAAATTCAATTTTAATCCCCTTAACAACACTAGTACAAACGCCATGGTCAAAAGAAAAATTCGAAACAAACTCGCGCATCAAGTTGGGGTACATTAGGTTGCAACAGTGTTCTGCCATTAAATATTCCCAAAATTGATTTTGCAAAATGGCGTGAAATTGAGGAAAGAAATTGGATTCATACCATTGTTTGTCTAGCCCGAAACCAACAATCATTTCTTTGGATATCTCCTCAGCACTAACTGGAACAAAAACTTTTGCCCTTTTTGAAGATGATTTCTTTACTGTAGAGTCCCTCTCTCTCTTTTTGGTTTCATGCACTCCAGAGGCAACCGGGGTTTCCTGTTGCTTTCTTGATGAGGACTCAGTTTCGGTAATGAGAGGTGTTGGATGGATGATTTGTAGAGCTTTGGGTTGCTTCATTTTTGGTGTTTGATTCTTAGTTTTCATGGTGATTTGAAAACTTAAGAAAAGGAGAAAGCAAGAATGGAATGATGAAATGCGATTGAAGGCGATTCTGAAATGCAGTGAGTTGAAGACGGTTTTGAGAGAGTAGATGAAATGATGGATTTGACGTGAGAGAGTGGCTTTAATAAGTATGAGGTGACGGTTACTTTAATGAATTTTGGTGCTTCATTGTTCTTATTTAGGTATATGGACACAGAAAGTGAAATGGAAACAGACGAATTTAGTGAAGAACTAAGATGATTTAAACTCCCGCTATTTTAATGGAATTTGCTGGGTAAATATATATATTAAATATTATGAAATTTTTTTTTATGAAAATGAAAAATAAATGGAAATTTTATGCTACTATAATCTGATCAAATCAAACAAGCAATCATATGAGCATTCACAGTATATACTTTTAAATGGTGCGTACCTGATCCTTTCGATAATCGATTTTTCAATCAAGATTTTGTGGTTGATCGACCTTTTCAATTTTCATTCTGACTTTAAGGATCACATATGTCACTCACTTCAATGCAGCTTGATCATGCCAAGTTCCAATCTCATTTTTTCATGTTGTTCCCTTGGAAGCGGTTTAGACATGATATCTGTTATTTGCTCGTTGGTGTTTACATGCTTTAAAATAATATTTTTATTTTCAACATTATCCTTAAGAAAATGATGCCTAATGTGTATGTGTTTTACTCTTGAATGATGCACTGGATCTTTAGATATGCATATGGCATTGGTATTATCACAATAAATAGGAACACATTCAAACTTAATACCAAAATCTCTTAGCTGCTGTTTTATCCAAAGCATTTGGGAACAGCAAGCTGCTGCTGCTACGTATTCAGCTCCGGCAATAGATGATGCAACAGTGTTTTGTTTCTTGGAATTCTATGAAACTAAACATGAGCCAAGAAATTGTACCATACCTGATGTACCTTTTCTATTAACTAGATCACCTGCATAATCTGCATCACTAAAACCTTTCAAATCATAAACATCACTTTTAGGATAAAATAAGGACAAGTCGTCAGTTCCCTTCAAATATCTTAAATTACGTTTAACTGCAGTGAGATTTGATTCTTTAGGATTGGATTGAAATCTAGCACATAAACCAACACTGAAAGCAATATTTGGTCTACTAGCACTTAGATATAATAAAGAGCCAATCATGCCTCTATACATAGTTTGATCAACATTTGTTCCATTTGGGTCTTCATCTAATCTAACATTTGTAGCCATAGATGTGTTGTTGGTTTTAGCATTATTCAAGCCATATTTCTTGAGAAGTTCTTTTATATATTTTTGTTGGTGAATAAAGATACCATTAGCAGTTTGTTTAATTTGCAAACCAAGAAAGAAATTTAATTCTCCCATCATGCTCATTTCAAATTCAGTGCTCATAAGGTTGGCAAATTCTTTACACAACAGTTCATTGGTGGCTCCAAAGATAATATCATCAACATATATTTGAACAACTAAAATATCCGAACCTCTATTCTTAAAGAATAAGGTTTTGTCAATTTTGCCTCTTACAAAGTCATTTTGAATCAAAAACTTTGATAGTCTTTCATACCATTGCCTAGGAGCTTGTTTCAAGCCATAAAGAGCTTTATCAAGCTTGTAGACATGATCAAGACAAGAGGTATTTTTAAAGCCTGAGGGTTGTTCAACAAAAACTTCTTCATCAAGAAAACCATTTAAGAAAGCACATTTCACATCCATTTGATATAATTTAAAGTTCATGAATGCAGCAAAAGAAATTAAGATTCTTATAGCCTCTAACCTTGCAACCGGAGCAAATGTCTCGGTATAATCAATACCTTCTTGTTGATTGTATCCTTTGACCACGAGCCTTGCTTTGTTTCTAACAATTATTCCATGCTCATCTAGTTTATTCCGAAATACCCATTTCAAACCAATTACCTTTTTGTGTTTCGGTTTGGGTTCCAAGTGCCATACTTTATTTCTTTCAAATTCATTTAATTCGTCTTGCATGGCCACGATCCATTCGGAATCCTTTAGAGCTTCTTCATGATTCTTGGGCTCGACTGATGATAGGAACGCAAAGTGTGCACAAAAGTTTCTCATTTGAGATCTAGTTTGTGTTCCTTTATTCAAATCACTTATAATCAAATCAAGAGGATGATAACTTTGATACTTCCAAGGTTTGAGCAAAAATTCTCTTGTGGGAACAATAGCATGTTCTGGTTCATCAGCTTGATCAACATTCTGTTCAGCTACTGGATCGTTTTGCTCTTCTGTGGGAACAGCTGTATTGGGAACAGTCTGTTGGTCCCGTTGAACTGGCAGCTCCAGATTGTGATCGGGCCTTTCTACTTCTTCTGGAAACGGCTGTTCACCTACTGTTCCTTGATCTTGCAATTTCAATTCTTCATCATCGTGTTCTAGATTTGCAAGACCTATCTTAAAATTATTTGTATCCTGTTCACTTGACAAAAAGTTAGTTTCATCGAAAATTATGTGAACAGATTCTTCCACGCTCATTGTTCTTTTGTTATAAACTCTGTAAGCCTTACTATGTGATGAGTAGCCAAGAAATACTGCTTCATCACTTTTTTCATCAAACTTCCCTATATTTCGTTTTCCATTCACATGAACAAAACATTTGCATCCAAACACACGAAAATAGGAAATATTTGGTTTAACACCTTTAAGCAATTCATAGGGTGTCTTTGAAGTGATTGGTCTTATTAATACACGATTCAAAATATAACATGCAGTATTAACAGCCTTGGCCCAAAAATTTCTAGGTAAACCACTAGCAATTAACATGGTTCTAGCCATTTCCTCTAAAGTCCTATTTTTCCTTTCTACTACACCATTTTGATATGGTGTGCGTGGTGCCGAAAAATTATGACTTAATCCATGTTCATTGCAATAGTTCATGAAACTTGAATTTTCGAATTCTCTTCCATGATCTGACCTTATATGAATAATTTGATTATTGGTAGATTTTTGTATTTTGTTAGCGAAAGAAACAAACTCATTAAAGGCTTCATCTTTACTAACTAAAAATAAAATCCTAGTAAACCTACTATAGTTATCAACAATAACAAACACATATCTTTTGCCACTACGGCTTTGTGTTCTCATAGGTCCACATAGATCCATATGTAATAATTCAAGTGGTTTAGTGGTGGTCACAATATTCTTTGATTTAAAAGATGAAATCACTTGTTTTCCTTTGGCACAAGGATCACAAATTTCATCCTTAAGGAATTTTATAGCTGGTAATCCTCTAACTAGGTCTTTTGATCTTAATGTATTAATCAATGTATAACTAGCATGACATAGACGCTTATGCCAAAGAAGTGGGTCGTCTTCTATAACACTTTAACACGTTAGACTGGTTTTGGGAACAGTGTCCAGGTCCACAACATAAGTGTTCCCTTTTCTGATTCCCTCAAGAACGATGTCTCCTGTGTCATTCCTAGAAATAATGCACTTTTCAGAAGTAAAGTTCACAGAGTTACCTTTTTCGCAAAATTGAGAAATGCTAAGTAAGTTATGTTTCAAATTCTCGACTAAAAACACATTATCGATAGCATGAGAACATGACCTTCCAACTTTTCCTTTGGCGATTATCTCACCCTTTATATTGTCACCGAAGGTTACTGTTCCCCCATCATAGGCTTCAAGTGAGAGAAATTTAGATTTGTCACCCGTCATGTGCTTGGAACACCCACTGTCGAGATACCATGAGCTGTTCCCCCTCACTTGAACCTGAAAAAAATTAATGGTTAGTTACAGGAACCCAGACTGTCTTGGGTTCCTTATCGATTTTACAAGAATCTGTTTTCTTCGTCCAAATCTTATCGACATAGTTTCTGTTAGAGACAGTGTACTGTTCCCTTTTGGTGCACTGGTCCTTCCGATGGCCAGTTCCTCCACAGAAGGAACAAATTCTGTCACTAGGGAGATCAACGTATACCTTTTTCTTCTTGCTATTCTTAAAGTGATCTAGGCGTTTTGAATTTTTACTTTTAGCTTCTTGAATCCATTTGGGAACACTTTTGATTTTCCCTTTTTCTCTTGAATTTAATTCAAGCTCTATTTTATCACTGTTGGAGCATTTGAATTCGAAGCTACTGTCCAGATTTTGAAAATCTGTACACAGGTTCTTAATAGATGCGTCGTTTAATTTCTTATTCAAGCTTAGCAATTTTTATTGCGATAACTCAATATTATGAATAACATTTTCCTTTTTAATTCTCTCCATACTTTCCTTTAAAATTATGTTTTGGTCCAACAAACCGAAAAATCTGTTTTGGACATCGGATCTAAAGGTGTTTATATAGGAGACATGGTCTTTACCTACTTTGAGCTCCTTTTCCAATTGGAGACACTTATCATTACAATTTTCAAGTTTAATTTGTGTCTCCTTTAGCAACTCTATTAATTTATTTTTACTCAATTTGGATGGATGGACAGAAAATAAGTTAGAAGAACATACCTGCTTTATGGCAAGGACATTAATTTCCATCTTCTAAAAATCTTCTTTTTCAAATTTGGTTATAGGTTTGGGAACAATTTCATGATTGGAGTTAGTAGTGATTACCTCAAAGTCTCCAATTTTGATAACTCTCCAAACTTGATAATTTTCCGCTTTGATGAAGATCTCCATCCTATTCTTCCATTAAGTATAGAATTTTCCATCAAAAATGGATGGTCTTTGAGTAGAATACCCTTCTTCCATTCGCTCGTTCATAATTGACATTTTCGGGAACACCAGGATTCTGCCCTCAGGGTTTCCTGATCTACTGGGAACAAGGCTCTGATACCAATTGTAGACTCAATTAGGAACGGGAACAGCAACAAGAAGGGGGGGTGAATTGTTGTTGTTACTAGTTTAAGCGTTTTTGCCCTGTTTTTGCGGAATTGAATAAAATAAATGTTGGCCTCTTAAGGTTTTGATGATGACTTTACCTTTAATAAACAAACATATTATTAGAGATTGTTTTGTAGGTACATATCCGATTTAATGTGAATCGTTGATGAAGCCTATGACTTGATTCGTGGAAGCTGTACATGTCTCAAATATCCAAGAAGTTGGGCAATGGCTCTGGAAAACAGTTTACTGTTCCTAGGAGTTGAAGTTCTGACGAAGGTTGTAGATGGAGACAGTGTGCTGTTCCTTACGATGCAGGTCTGAAGAAGACATTGACTGGAAGATTACGAAAATTAAGTTTTCTGTTTTTGGTTAATGTAAAAGGTTAAAATTTAATTAGTTGCTTAATTAAATTTATTTATTAATTGGCAAAATAATTTTAATTCGCCTAAAAACATGGAGAAAATCAATTCCTTGTTTATCTCCTATAAACTCGGAATTCAAGAGACTTGTTCTCTACTTTGAATTGGTCTCCTACAATTTAGGATCTCCTTGACCCATGATGTTTTAACCGTGCATACAGCAGTTACATTCCACTCTTACCTTTAACTAACTTCCCGTTTTCTTTGGGAGTAAGTTAGTTATGGAGAACGTGGGATATGTGCAGCTCCTGGAGAACATGGGCTGAGTGCACTGCTTGCTGTTCCCCTTTTAAAAGAGGGAACTTACGGTTCAGATGGGTATGCATGAATTAAGAGTGTCCATCAAGAGGGAGATTTATTTGAGAAAAATATTCTAAGTTTTTAATGCCAATTAATTCATAATATTTTTCTTAAAGCAACTATTTCATTTTGATCTTTATGAATTGGCCTTGTAAAGGGTAATTGAGTGTTATTGTTGTAATTAGACTTGTGGGAAGTCTAAGGGTAGTAGAAGAGAGAATCGTGAGAAGAGAAAGAGAAGGAGAGAATAGAAGAGAGAATTAGGTCTAAGTTGAGAAGCTTTGAGAAAAGCACTTAGAGAATTGAGAAGCTTGAAGTGAAGCAAATTATTGTTATGTGTAATTGTAATTGATTGCCTTAACATAGTGAGAATTTTGAAATCCCGGGGGGTCGTGGTTTTTCCTTCTTATTAGGCCAAGAAGGTTTCCACGTAAAATTCTTGTCTCCTTTATTATTTCTCTTTTCGTTTTCAAGTTTAAGTTTTGTTCTTTACTTGATACAATTCCGCAAAAAGTTGAGCAAAAAATCTTAAACTAACAACACAACAATTCACCCCCCCTCTTGTTGCATTCGATCATCTATTAACATTCCTACAATTGGTATCAGAGCCCTGTTCCTCATTTAATCAGGAAACCCTGAGAGCAGTATCCTGTTCCCTGTCAAGATGTTGAAGATGAACGAACGCATGGAAGAAGGTTACTCTACACAAAGGCCACCTATGTTTGATGGGAAATTTTATACCTATTGGAAAAATAGAATGGAAATATTCATAAAGGCTGAAAATTACCAAGTATGGAGAGTTATTGAAATTGGAGACTTTGAGGTGACGACCATCAACTCCAATAACGAAGTAATCCCAAAGCCAATCACTGATTATGAAAAGGAAGACTTTCAAAAGATGGAGATGAACGCTCTTGCTATCAAGTTACTTCACTGTGGGCTTGGTCCAAATGAGCACAATCGAATTATGGGTTGCAAAACCGCAAAGTAGATTTGGGACCTGCTCGAAGTTACCCATGAAGGTACTAGTGAAGTAAAGAGATCCAAGATTGATTTGCTGATGTCCAAATATGAAAGATTCGTCATGGAACCTAGGGAAAACATTCAAGAGATGTTCACTAGATTCACGAATATTACGAATGAGTTAGTCTCTCTTGGTAGAATCATTCCCGTTGATGAACAAGTTAGAAAAGTGCTTAGGAGTCTTCCTCAAGACGAACGCTGGAGAGCAAAGGTAACAGCCATTCAGGAGTCCAAAGATTTCACCAAGTTCAATTTGGAAGAGCTGGCTGGTTCTCTTATGACCCATGAATTGCATTTGGGAACAGTTGACAGTTCCCGAAACAAAGGACTGGCTCTAGCAGCAGATGATAGCGATGAATCTGAAACTGGTGAAGAGGAAGCAGCACTGTTGGCACGAAAATTCAAAAAATTCTTCAGGAACAGAAGATATGGAAATCAAAGAAATAACAAAGAGAAGGGAACAACGAACGTGAAGACAAGTTTTGAATGCCACAAGTGTGGGAGCACTGAACACTTCATCAAGGATTGCCCTCAATGGAAAAATGAGAAGGGCAAGGGAAAAGCAAGAGAAGTTGGAAGACAATATAAGAAGGGTAATTTCAAAACTGATTTTAGGAAAGCAATGATAGCAGCTTGGGGAGATACGGAGAGCGAGGCTGAGACAGAAGCTCCAGTGGAGGAGGAAACAGCAAACCTATGCCTCATGGCATCTCATGAAGAATCCAAAGAAAAAGAGGTAATGCTTTCTGTTCCATCTCCTAAACAACTGTCCAACATGAGTAAAAACAATTTAATCAAATTACTTTTAGAGAAACAAGAAAAGCTAGATGAAAAAACAGCTAAGTGTCTCCAGATTGAGAAAGATCTTAACTTAAGTGAAGATCATATCTCATATCTAAACTCCTTTAGAATCGATGTACAAAGTAGATTTTTTGATTTATTAGATAAAAATATAATTTTGAAAGAGCAGTTGGAGAAATTAAAACAGGAATTTATCACTCTTAATATTGAATTAAATCAAAGCAAATTGTTAGGATTAAAATCGGTTGAAAATGATAAAACCACTCATGAGTTTAGCACGGAAGTTCAAGAAATAAAATTAAAACTAGAATCAAGTGAGAAGGAAAATAAGTTCCTAAAAGATCAAATAAACTTAAGAGGAAAAGGGAAAATCAAAGAAATTCCCAAATGGATTCTAGATGCTAAAACTAAGAGTAAAGAAGGTCTAGGCTTTATTAAGAATGATAAAAAGAAAAAGGTATACGTAGATCTTCCTAGTAGTAAAGTCTGTTCCTTCTGTGGCAAAAGTGGACACCTAAAACATCAATGTATAAAGAGGGAACAGCATGTCAAAGCAAATAAAAATTATGTCGAACGTACATGGATTAAGAAATGTGATTCAAATATTGTCGACAAGGAACCCAAGGATGAATGGGTTCCTGCACCTAACCATTAGTTTGCTTTGCAGGTTCAAGTGAGGGGGAACAACTCATGGTATCTCGACAGTGGGTGTTCCAAGCATATGACGGGTGATAAATCTAAATTTCTCTCACTTGAAGCCTATGATGGGGGAACAGTAACCTTCGGTGACAACATGAAGGGTGAGATAATCGCCAAAGGAAAGGTTGGAAGGTCTAGTTCCCATGCCATTGATAATGTATTTTTAGTCGAGAATTTAAAACAC
Organism: Amaranthus tricolor; assembly: GCF_026212465.1. Taxonomy (NCBI): domain Eukaryota; kingdom Viridiplantae; phylum Streptophyta; class Magnoliopsida; order Caryophyllales; family Amaranthaceae; genus Amaranthus; species Amaranthus tricolor. The sequence continues at coordinate 28,779,115 of NC_080048.1, forward strand.
AATTTGTTAAGTATTTCTCAATTTTGCGACAAAGGTAACTCTGTTAAGTTTACTTCTGAAAAATGCATAATTTCTAGGAACAGTACAGGAGACCCTGTGCTGGAGGGAATCAGAAAAGGGAACACCTATGTGGTGGACCTGGACACTGTTCCCAGAAACAGTCTAACGTGTTTAAGTGTTATTGAAGAAGACCCACTTCTTTGGCACAAGCGATTAGGTCATGCTAGTTTTTCATTGATAAACACATTAAGATCAAAAGACCTAGTTAGAGGTTTACCATCTATAAAATTCCTTAAAGAAGAAGTTTGTGATCCTTGTGCTAAAGGAAAACAAGTGCGGTCATCCTTTAAATCAAAAAACGTTGTGACTACCACTAGACCATTAGAATTAATTCATATGGACTTATGTGGACCAATGAGAACACAAAGCCGTAGTGGCAAAAAGTATGTATTTGTTGTTGTTGATGATTACAGTAGATTTACTTGGACATTATTTTTGGCAAGCAAAGATGAAGCTTTTGATGAGTTTGTTCCTTTGCTAATAAAACGCAAAAATCTACCAATAATCAAATTGTTCACATTAGGTCTGATCATGGAAAAGAATTTGAAAATTCAAACTTCATGAATTATTGCAATGAACATGGCATAAATCACAATTTTTCCGCACCTAGAACACCACAACAAAATGGTGTGGTAGAAAGGAAAAATAGGACTTTAGAAGAAATGGCAAGGACCATGTTGATTGCTAGTGGTCTACCTAGGAATTTTTGGGCAGAAGCCGTTAACACTGCATGCTATATATTGAATCGTGTACTAATTAGACCAATCACTTCAAAGACCCCCTATGAATTACTTAAGGGTGTTAAACCAAATATTTCCTATTTTCGTGTGTTTGGATGCAAATGTTTTGTACATGTAAATGGAAAACGAAATTTGGGTAAATTTGATGAAAGAAGTGATGAGGCAGTGTTTCTTGGTTATTCATCACAAAGCAAAGCTTACAGAGTATATAATAAGAGAACAATGAGTGTAGAAGAGTCTGTTCACATAATCTTTGATGAAACTAACTTTTCAACAAGTGAACAGGAAACAAGTAATATTAAAATAGGTCTTGCAAATTTGGAAGATGAAGATGAAGGAATAAAAGTGCAAGATCGAGGAACAGCAAGCGAACAGTCGATACAAGAAGAGGCAGAAGAAACTGACCAAATCCAGGAACTGCCAGCACAACAGGACCAGCAGACTGTTCCCAATCCAGCTGTTCCCACAGATGAACAAAATGATCCAGTAGCTGAACAGAATGTCAATCAAGTTACTGAACAAGAACATGCTACTGTTCCTTCAAGAGAATTTGTGCCTAAACCTTGGAAGTATCAAAGATATCATCCTCTTGATTCAATTGTAAGTGATATAAATAAGGGAACACAAACTAGATCTCAATTGAGAAACTTTTGTGCACACTTTGCGTTCCTATCATCAGTTGAACCTAAAAATCACGAGGAAGCTTTAAAGGATTCCGATTGGATAGTTGCCATGCAAGATGAACTAAATGAGTTTGAGAGAAATAAAGTGTGGCACTTGGAACCCAAACCGAAAAACAAGAAAGTTATTGGTTTGAAATGGGTATTTCGGAACAAGCTTGATGAGCATGGTATAATTGTTAGAAATAAAGCTAGACTTGTGGTTAAAGGTTATAATCAACAAGAAGGTATTGATTACACTGAGACTTTTGCTCCAGTAGCAAGGTTAGAGGCTATCCGAATCTTAATTTCTTTTGCTGCATTTATGAATTTTAAGCTATATCAAATGGATGTGAAATGTGCTTTTTTGAATGGTTATCTTGATGAAGAAGTTTTTGTGGAACAACCCCCAGGTTTTGAGAATACCTCTTGTCCTAATCATGTCTACAAGCTTGACAAAGCCCTATATGGCTTGAAGCAAGCACCTAGGCAATGGTACGAAAGACTTTCAAAGTTTTTGATTCAAAATAACTTTGTAAGAGGAAAAATCGACAAAACCTTGTTCTTTAAGAATAAAGGTTCTCATATTTTGGTTGTTCAAATTTATGTTGATGATATTATTTTTGGTGCTACTAATGATTTATTATGTAAAGAATTTGCTAACCTTATGGGTACAGAATTTGAAATGAGCATGATGGGAGAATTAAATTTCTTTCTTGGTTTGCAAATGAAACAAACTGAAAATGGTATTTTCATTCATCAACAAAAATACATCAAAGAACTTCTTAAGAAATATGGACTAAACAACTCTAAAACCAACCACACACCTATGGCTACCAATGTTAGACTAGATGAAGACCTAAATGGGAACAATGTAGATCAAACCATGTATAGAGGCATGATAGGTTCTTTATTGTATCTAACTGCAAGTAGACCTGATATTTCTTTTAGTGTTGGTTTATGTGCTAGATTTCAATCAAATCCTAAAGAATCACATCTCACTGCAGTCAAACGAATTTTGAGATATTTAAAGGGAACAGACGACTTGTCCCTATTTTATCCTAAAAGTGATGTTTATGATTTAAAAGGTTTTAGTGATGCAGATTATGCTGGTGATCTTGTTAATAGAAAGAGTACATCAGGTATGGTACAATATCTTGGCTCATGTTTAGTTTCATGGAGTTCCAAGAAACAAAATACGGTTGCATTATCCACTGCCGAAGCTGAATACGTAGCAGCAGCAGCTTGCTGTTCCCAAATGCTTTGGATAAAACAGCAACTTAGAGATTTTGGTATTAAAGTTGAATGCATTCCTATTTATTGTGATAATACTAGTGCCATATGTATATCTAAAGATCCAGTGCATCATTCACGTGCTAAACATATACATATTAGACATCATTTTCTTAAGGATAATGTAGAACACAAAAATATTGTATTGAAGCATGTTAACACAAATGAACAAGTTGCAGATATTCTGACCAAACCACTTCCTAGGGAACAATATGAAAAGATGAGATTGGAACTTGGTATGATCAAGCTCCACTAAAGTTAGTTGCATATATTTCCCTTTGAAGCATTATGAGAATGAAGAGGTCAGGAATCAATCTCAAAATCTTGATTGAAAATCAATTATTCCATGGATCAGGTAAACACGTAATAAAGTTTGTACTATGAATGTTTTTACGTTTGCATGTTGTTAATTCAAACAGACCAGTGCAATATGTTCATTATTTTCTCCATAATATTTCATAAAATAATAATTCATTTTGTTCTCGAAAAATTATTTTATTTTATTTCATATCTTTTCATATTATATCATCACATTGTTTGGAAATTAGTACAACCAACTTAAAATTAAAACTAATGGGAAACGGTTTTTAATAACCCAAATACACAATCCTTCCATATCTAATGCATTGATGAAAAGGCTTTGATGAGATGGGACGTTTGATAACTGTCAACTCTCTTTAAAAAGCCCTCACTACATCACAATCACTCAAACCTTCATTCTTCTCCCTCCTCACAAACCGTCACAAGAAACTGTCCTTCTTCTCCCTCAAACCTTCAACACTCAACCATGAAAACTCCCAAATCAAGCAAGAACACATCAAAATCTGGAAAGAAAGCGTCCTCATCCCACCAAAACATCCAGCCGACACCCTTACAAGTTGTTCATCCATCCCCATTGTTAAAAGATGCACCACCACCAACACCCTCACAAGAAACCACTGACAGTGCTCGACCAAAACGCAAATCATTCACACCAAGAGGTGAATCATCATCCCAAACTGCCAAACGTTTGAAGCAAGTCGACCCAAATAGTGCCGAGGAGATTGCTAAAGAGATGACTGTTGGATTTGGGGTTGACAAATTCTGGTATGACTCTACTTACTTTCCACAACTCCATGACATTTTAAAATTTCAAGAATGGGAAGGTTTGATGACTGAATATTGTTGCAATTCTCTCTTCCCAAATATCATGAGAGAGTTTATTTCAAACTTTTCAAATGATTGTGGTAAGTGTTCCAGTGTGGTTAGGAACATTAAAATAGAGTTTAATAGTGCTTTATTGGCAGAATGGTTTAAAATTTCGAATGTAGGGTTTGATACATACAGTATTGGTGCTAAGATAGTTTTCTCTGGGATAAATGAAAAAACAATCTTTAAGTTTTTAGGGGTTGAACAGAAAAGGGGTAAAATCAGTCACAATGTGTTGTCCCCATTGCATAAATTACTTTATAATGTAGCACGAAGATTCATCTTGCCCCGAAATTCCAAAAGGAGTGAGGTGAGTCTGCGTGATGCAACTCTGATTTATTGCATGGATAATCAAATCAAAATCAATTTTCCATCTTTAATGATTTCGCATTTGTCTGACTGTATAGAAAAGAAAAATGTTGTAGGGTATGGGGGGCTGTTAACTTGGATTTTCCGTAAATTTGGTGTGCCATTGGATGGGTTGGAGTACCCAATGGGACCAAATATGAAGATTGGTGCTCGTTGTTTGAAAAACTTGCATTTGAGAGTGACTGATGAGGGGGTATTAATAAATGACTTAGAAGAAGTTGTTTTTGTTGGTTCTGATGATGAAGAAGTAGAAGAAGAAGAAGAAGAGGAGGTTGAAAAAGAAATAAAAATAAAGAAAGAAAAAGGAATTGAAAAAGAAAAAGAAAAAGAAAAGGAAGAAGAAGAAAAAGAAGAAGTAAAACAAGGGCCTGTTCCCAGTGAAGCAGAAAACAAGGGGGAACAGGAAGAGGAGACTAAAGTTGAGGGGGAACAAGGAGAAAAGGAAGGAGATTCCAGTGATGAGGAGGTCGTGATTGCTAAGCTAAGGAAGGGTAAAGCCACTCAGAGGAAGAGTAGGAGGCTTGCTTCAAAGGGTAAGGCAGTAAAGGTTGATGATGTTACTTCAAAAACCATTCCTGAGCCTACTTCATATGACCCTCCTTCTCCCAAGCCAACCACTCCACCACCAACTAAAACCTTATCACCACCTCCATCACCCATTCACTTCACACCACCACCATTTCCATCCTCTCCTGGTGTTGGTTGTGCTGACCCTACTCCTACAGCATCTTCAGACTCCATCCTTTCAAAACTCCTTGATCTACAGTCTCAATTAATTGCATTTCAGGATGAGACTCGTGTCTCGCTAGCTTCAATTGTGGATCAGCTGAACCAAATGGAACAACGCCTTGGTGCCAAGCTGGACACAGTGGAGGTGCAGACTGAGTATATTGATGAAGAGACTGCCCCTTAACCCTCTCCCTCTGTTTTTAAAAGAACTTATTGGTTGTATTACTTAACAAACAATTTCTCTTTACCTTGTACCATCCGGGGTACATTGTAGTTGTAATCTTGAACAATTGCTACTTTTCATTGTTTTTATTTTCTATGGTCTGTGGATATTAACTCTATGCAGGTTTAATCATTGTTCATAGCACTTGCTTTTATTATTGTTGTTTGTTGCTTTCATCACTAACAAATCTATATGGTTTGTGCTGAGATTTGATAACTCCCAATTCTTTTTGATTGATGTCAAAAGGGGGAAGATAAATTATTGCACAAACTTAACAGGAGCAGTGATTACACAGTTACATATCTTGTTGATTTATATTGATTCTTATGAATGCTATGTGTGCTGTGTGCTATGTGTGCTGTGTGCTGCTGTGTTTATATTTATATTTTGTTACTTGGTTACTGTGAATTATGAATTTGCTATTGTTCTCAAGATGATCTTTCTGTTGATATTATTTAACAATGTGTGTTTTATGTTTTTTTTGTGTTTTATATTTGTTTTGTTTAATTAGTTATGTTATTATATTAGTTTTTCATAGTTTTATTATATTAGTTATTATGTTAGTTTTATTGTGATTAGTTTTAATTATGTCAGGATATTTATATTATTTTAACTTAGTTTATTTTATTGAAGTTTTAAGTTAATTACTTTGAAAATTTTAGAAAAATATTTGATATTTTAGAGTAAACTGTTTGATTATGAATGCTTGGTAAATTATATTCTAACAAGTTGATTTGCTAAGTTAATTAGAGTTACTTTAATCTCTAGTATGCTCTATGTATTATGTTTTACTCTATTTTTACTTAAGTTTGTTTATAAAGTTTGCCATCATCAAAAAGGGGGAATTTGTTGGCCTCTTAAGGTTTTGATGATGACTTTACCTTTAATAAACAAACATATTATTAGAGATTGTTTTGTAGGTACATATCCGATTTAATGTGAATCGTTGATGAAGCCTATGACTTGATTCGTGGAAGCTGTACATGTCTCAAATATCCAAGAAGTTGGGCAATGGCTCTGGAAAACAGTTTACTGTTCCTAGGAGTTGAAGTTCTGACGAAGGTTGTAGATGGAGACAGTGTGCTGTTCCTTACGATGCAGGTCTGAAGAAGACATTGACTGGAAGATTACGAAAATTAAGTTTTCTGTTTTTGGTTAATGTAAAAGGTTAAAATTTAATTAGTTGCTTAATTAAATTTATTTATTAATTGGCAAAATAATTTTAATTCGCCTAAAAACATGGAGAAAATCAATTCCTTGTTTATCTCCTATAAACTCGGAATTCAAGAGACTTGTTCTCTACTTTGAATTGGTCTCCTACAATTTAGGATCTCCTTGACCCATGATGTTTTAACCGTGCATACAGCAGTTACATTCCACTCTTACCTTTAACTAACTTCCCGTTTTCTTTGGGAGTAAGTTAGTTATGGAGAACGTGGGATATGTGCAGCTCCTGGAGAACATGGGCTGAGTGCACTGCTTGCTGTTCCCCTTTTAAAAGAGGGAACTTACGGTTCAGATGGGTATGCATGAATTAAGAGTGTCCATCAAGAGGGAGATTTATTTGAGAAAAATATTCTAAGTTTTTAATGCCAATTAATTCATAATATTTTTCTTAAAGCAACTATTTCATTTTGATCTTTATGAATTGGCCTTGTAAAGGGTAATTGAGTGTTATTGTTGTAATTAGACTTGTGGGAAGTCTAAGGGTAGTAGAAGAGAGAATCGTGAGAAGAGAAAGAGAAGGAGAGAATAGAAGAGAGAATTAGGTCTAAGTTGAGAAGCTTTGAGAAAAGCACTTAGAGAATTGAGAAGCTTGAAGTGAAGCAAATTATTGTTATGTGTAATTGTAATTGATTGCCTTAACATAGTGAGAATTTTGAAATCCCGGGGGGTCGTGGTTTTTCCTTCTTATTAGGCCAAGAAGGTTTCCACGTAAAATTCTTGTCTCCTTTATTATTTCTCTTTTCGTTTTCAAGTTTAAGTTTTGTTCTTTACTTGATACAATTCCGCAAAAAGTTGAGCAAAAAATCTTAAACTAACAACACAACAATTCACCCCCCCTCTTGTTGCATTCGATCATCTATTAACATTCCTACAATAAATAAAGCTTAAACTTAGAGCGAAATAATTAAAAGAGACAAACGATTTTTACGTGGAAACCTTCTGGGCCTAAACAGAAGGAAAAACCACGACCCCTCGGGATTTCTAAATTCTCCACTATGTTTAAGGCAACTCGTTACAATTACATTAAACATCTTACTTCACTCGAAGCGCATCAACTAGGCCAACTCTTCTCTCTCAAATTGCTTCACTCAAAGCAACAAACTTAGCTTCACTAAAAGTTAAACTCTACACTAGCTTCACTCAAAGCTATGTCCTTAGCTTTACTCAAAGCTATTCTCTTCTCTAACTTCACTAGAAGCTTTCTAATTCCCCCTAGACTCACCCAAGTCTAGTTACAAAGATTCTCTCAAAAACCCTTACAAAAGGATAAAAATTCTCTAAAAATAAAATCAATAAGTTGCACAAGAAAATATTATAAATTAATTGGCATTTTTAAAACAAATTTTTCTTGTAAAAATTCTCCCAAAATTACGTATGATTTAATGGCTCATACTAAGGCGAGTTTTGAAGAATAACCGAGTCCACTATTTATAGAGCTAAAATCGCTAAGAAAATGGAATAATCCAATCCATTATTCCCTATCAAAAAGATCATGGGAGTAATGTGGATTAAACTACCAAACGGTTATTTCCACAATGACTTGAATAAATCAATCACACGTTTAAAACAACAATAACCGCTGTTCCCATTTTCTAAAAATAGGTTCTGTTCCTTTTAAGCAGCAGTTTCTTCAACAGCTGTTCCTGTTCCAATGCTAACTGCTGGAACGTTTTTGCTATTAATAGAAACAGTTATACTTAATAGGAATGGTTACTTGCTAACTTATAGGTATAAAGACGGGTTAAGAATGATAGATAAGACCCATTCAACAACTGCTATTTCTATTTTTAGCAAATCCAATATTTACTAAAAATAGATCCTAAAATAAAGGATTACTCTTAGAAAACCACACGTAAAGAATTTTTAGAAAAACTTTTTGCCAATTAATTATAATAATTAATAAATGCAACAAATTAATTTAATTAATACATCAACTAAAAATAATAATTAAAATAATAACCAGAATTTTCAGTGGACGTAAGCTGACTCCAGTTCAGGAACAGTGCGCTGTCTCCAATTTCCAGTTTTGCTAGAACATCCAACTTAGGAACAGTAGACCTGTTGTCTCCATTTTACATCCCAAGTGATATACTCTTCTAACATCTCTTGAATCCTTTTGACACGTACTTTTCCATGAACTAAGTCATAGGTACTATCAACGATCATAATCACGACCGGATATCGACCTGCACACAATCTCTAAACACATATTTGCTTAAGTTTAGTCATCATCAAAACTCAAGAGGTCCAACACTCTAAATACAGGATTCATGTAGCATGTGTTCAAGAGACTAGGTGGAAGGGGAAAAAAGCAAAGGTTATACAGGGATATAAATTGTGGTATGCAGAACTGGACGACAGACATAACGAGGTTGGCATCCTAGTGTCTAACGATATTCTAAAGCAATTGGTTGAAGTAAGGAGGTGTAATGATAGGATTATGCTAGTTAGGATAGTAGTAGGGGAAGAGATCATATCCATTATCAGTGCGTAGGGGCCCCAAGTTGGGCTCGATGAGCAGGTGAAGTGCGAATTCTGGGATAACCTAGGAGAGCTCATGAGAAATATCCCGGAAGATGAGAAATTTTTCTTAGGAGGGAACTTTAACGGACATATAGGCAGAGATGCAGGCAACTATAACTCAGTACACGGAGGGTTTGGTCTGGGGGAAAGGAATGAGAGTGGGGAGAATTTTTTGGAGTTTGCGCTAGCAAAAAAATTGGTTATGGAAAACTCAATCTTTAGGAAGAAAGAGGAGCATTTGATCACATATAAGAGCGGTGGGCATGCAACCCAAGTTGACTATTTCTTAGTGCGCAAGGGAGATCGGCCCTCATGCTTGGATTGTAAGGTGGTGTTGGGTACAGAGAAGCCCACCTAACACAGGCTTTTAGTACTGGTTTTTCAGGATGAGGAAGAAAATCGTAGAGAAGAAGGTCGAGTCCAGGGGAAAGATCATGTGGGGGAGACTCAAAGGGGATATGATCACAACCTTGTCAAGCAAGATAAGTTTATTGGGCTTCCCAAGTCAATCAGAGGATGCGAATAAAATGTGGTGAACATGGCAAAAACCATTAGAACAGTAGCTAAAGAGACCTTGGGGGTGTCGTTGGGTAAACCAAAAGTGTTCAAAGAGTCGTGGTTGTTCAACCATTGAGGCAATTCATGTTTTGAGGAGACTGATGAAGAAATATAGGGAGCGAAAGAAAGATTTGCATATGGTATTCATTGACCTGGAGAAAGCATATAATAACATACCACGACGTGTCATATGGGATAGCCTCAAGGCTAGAGGTATTTCCCCAGTGTACATTGAGGCTATACGGGATATGTATGACAGAGTTTCGACTAACATTCAACAGTGAAGATAACAGAG
>NC_080048.1:28797650-28842650 GCF_026212465.1 Amaranthus tricolor
AGTTTACTTTTTTTCTAAAGTAGAAATATTGATTTTTGGTGAATTTGTTGAGTTTTGACATTTATCCAAAGAATACAGTTTTACTTGATTTTTAATTAGTATATTTGTTTTGTGAAAAGTATACAAGTTTTATTTTTTTTAAAGTTAGAAATGTTGATTTGACAACTTATTTCAAGAGAAATATACTTTTTAGTAACTACTTGTAAAAATATTAATTTGGATACTATTAATAGAATATTAAGTTATCAGTGTGAATATATTTAACAAATAAACTATTAAATATAAAGTTTTAAATAAATTCTAATTAGTTAAAATTTAGTAATGAACTTATAAGGGTATAAAGGTAAATTTAATATTCTAATTAAGAATCTTGGTAAATAAAGGAAGTTACCACCTAAGCTGGTCAAAATTAAAGTCAACTTGTAGTAATTAAAATGTGATGTGCTTGTGTGAATTAATCTGAGTATTGATTGAATGACCCTAATAATAAGGCAATGTCGAACCATGGACGGCATGTAAAATCTCGACGCCCGTATTAGCCGGCATGTAAAATGTAGTGTAAAACAGGGGATTAGCTACCTATCCTATAGAAGCTTGAGCATAATTGTATTGGAGCGGTGATGACTCCCACCACAGTTAGATGTAGGGCTTCCGCCCTAATCTAGCCAGACCCTTACATATATCAGGTGTCATATTGTTGTGCTTATTGAACAATGATAAACTTGATTACTGTTGATGCTATGAGACATGGTATGGTTATGAGTATTAACGAAATAAACTTGCTTAAATATTAAGATTACTGAATTGTATAAGTGGCAGTAATGTACTTCTGCGGGGGCTGAGAATGGTATCTTAATAACTTAAAAGTATGGAACAATAAAAAAATATGGTGAAAGTATACAGTGATGTCAATTAATTATAAGTTCGTACTTTAATTATTATTTTGTAAATGTAGTGTATTATTTTCGTATTTTGAGCTGGATAGAGAGTTATGCTCGGCGTTAAGCACTGACCGATTCAATCGGCTGTCATCCGTATTATGGATGACAGCATTTTGCATGATTTAGTTTCAGGTTCCAAAAATCCATGTCACAGCTACAATTTATTTACGCTATCGAGGACTTAGCTGCAAATTTTTTATATACTTCATGTTTGATGATCTTGACGTATTTAATTTTTAATTATTATGTATTTTTGAAACCAACGATATGTATTTCATTTTCCTACTTTGATGTAATATTTATCATTTGTCATAAATTAAAATTTTTAGTTTTTAAAAGTTTTTAGCAGATCGACATTTTGAGACTTCCACATTTATTGTAAACATTATCATTAGTGTTAATTACGTATCGAGAATGCCGCTCCTACTACAAAGATAAAAGGGAAAATAAAAGACATGACAAAAAAAAAAGTCGTGCTTGCTACTTGGAGTGATTCGAATTGTTCTAGTGGGTCAAAAATGTTAGTGATGACCTTCGTCTCATGGCACGTTAAGATTTCATTAAGGATTCAGAAACTCCTGTTGAGGTAACCATAAATCTCATAAATAAACCTAAGGAAGTTACAAAAGTTATATTGTTAAACCTACTTAAAAATGAGGAGAATGCAACTCTAGAAATAAACTTTTTTCAAAAGAAAGTTTTTGAAAGTCAAACCAGAGAAGACTGTTTATTAAAAGAATTACATGATCTTCATATTTCTAAGTTAGATTTGAAATCTCAATTTGAAAAACTAAATTTTTTTTTTAATTTAAAAGTCAAGGTCATGAAAATATTTTATGCAAGTATTGTTTTAATTCTAAGGTAATATTTTGAATTCCTACGGTTATATATGATTTATTCTAACAAGTTCTATTGTAGGAAAATTATCTAAGAAACAAAGACATGATAGCAATTTTAAGGCCTCGATAGAGTTAGTTTAGGAAATTTACCGTTAAGGATTCAAAGCTTCAATTAGTATATAAGCTGAAAATTAAAGAGAAGAAAAATTAATGAAGAATAAGGAATAAATCAATATACAAAAGAAATACATTGCTAAAAGTCTTTCAAGTATGAAAGAATCTTCATTGAAGAATTACTCCAAAGCTCTATATGCAAGTTAACCTTTTTAGGTTGTCTTGTAATATTCATTAGAGTACTTTCTTGTACTTAAGTAGTAATATACAATTGCTTGTAAGAAAGAGTAGTAAAAGAAACATCTTTAGTTCACTAGGATTAGAGTTTCTAGTTTGGTAGCATTGTGGCTACAGGAAGTTGTTGGAAGATAATTGTAACTTTCTTCTAAAGCTTGTATGTAGAAATCTAAGGGCAAAAAGAATAAAGAGTATTTGCCAAAATCTTATGAGCTAGGGAAAAGCTCGAAAGTAGAGATTAGGTCCTTTAAAAGACTAAACTCTTTACATCATTGTGTTCTTTATTTTTTCTTCTTTACATTCTGTTTTATTATCTTTGCTCAGCAACAAGTCCCAAACTTATTCCGCAAAACAATTTATGTTTAAGTCTTCAAGGTCCCGACTTACTTTGTCAAGGCTCGAACTTGTCATGCTTTGTTCACCCCCTCTAGAGTATTCCATCACCCTTATTGATTCTTCTAATATACCTAAAGAGATTTAAACTAAGCCAATGCATTCACATAGCAATGCTTCTACCAACTCAACCATCACATATATTAATGGAAAAATTACCTAGAATAATCCAATATTTTTATGATTTTCCTACAATAATCCCACCTATTGATTAACCATGAATAATCCCAACTTTAGGGGTATTTTCCTAGAGTAAACTTTGGTAACCCAATGATCTGCTATAGTAGGTAATTGAACCATATTGGTTCGAATCTTGGTAGCTTGGTAATAAGTGGAAGAATGGACGTGTGTTGTTCAACCATATGCACAGGCATCTCCCAAGTCATGTGCATCTCTCAATCACATGGTTCAGCACAAGCTGCCCTTGAAGATATGTATGTAGGTGTAAACCATCTTGAACATCCCACAAAAAAACTAGCACATTTGATGAGAATGAACAACAACAGAAGACAGCAGCTGCAGGGGAACAGAACACAAGAGCAGCAGCAACAGCCCAGTACCATAGAACACCCGCTGACCAGCCCACCTTGCAGCTTGACCCAAGCCTTGACCATGGAGATCTGGGCCTAACCAATCATGGGGACGTCATCTCTATACATTGGCCTAGCCATAAAGGTCCAAGAGCCATGCTGGTAGTGCACACAATCGCCTAGAACACAAGCACAAGGAACGCAGTTGCTGATCCTAATCAGAACAGCACAACAGCACAACTTGCGACCAGGCCACTTTGCACGACACGTGGAGGCCAAACCTGTGCATCCAGGACCTGGGCTACAGTAGAAATGAAATCTTGGCACATGGACCTAGCCATTAAGGGCCAAGAACCCTATTAATAACTCACACAACTCTCTGAAATCCGTGTGCAAGTTCGTGTAGTCAGCAGCTGGTTCGAAACAAAACAACACTGATCTTATGACCAGCTGACCTTGTGAGCCTTAGCCTCAACGTACCTTTTGATCTACGGGACCACCAAGGGTAGAAATGGAATCTCTACACTAGGATCTTGCTACCAGGACTCTTAGTGGCCATTATCAACCTTTGGTAGAGCACAAGAAAGTGGGAGAAAGGTCGCTTGTTCAGAAACCTGCTGTCAGAATATCAGATTGGTTATCGTAGTTTGTTTTTAGGTTTTTAATGAAGCACATGTTGTGCACGTGCCCCATATGACCGTTAATGTTAGTTACATAGACGTGTATTTTCATTCCCTTTTCATGTATTCTAGGCCTATAAATATATGATGTAATTATTGTAAGGAATAAGTTTTGAGGAATGAAAATTTCAGAAATTCACTAAGTGTTTTTCCTTTGCAATTGCCTAGCAATTGGGTTACCTTGGGCCAGTTTTGCCCATCATTGGTGTACGTGTTCTTCAAGAACCTACATCACCCTATCCATAGAAACTGATAATTCCCTTGCAGTTCAAAAGGAGAAGCGTAGAATTGAGTGAATAGGAAGCCTGGTAGTCCAGTTCTCAACATTCATTTCTAAGTGCCAGTTCTTGGAATATCCCTCTTCTTCGAGTTAAATCCAATTTCATGCGTTGACCGCACATAATTGGATCAGTAATTCACCAAAATAGTAAACTAAAAATCAATTTAAAATTAGAGAAAATTTTTGAAAATTTACATAAAAAATTCCGAATAATAAAAAAATCATAAAATTTTTTAAACATTTTTTAACATTTTTTTCGACTTTTTATTTTCTTTTATCTTTATTTTAAAAAATAAAACTTGCTATAGCAAGTCATCCGGTTACCAGGTTTTATCTTAGGAAAATACCCCTCAAATTTGGGATTATTCATGTTTAATCAATAGTTGAGATTATTGTAGGAAAATCATAAATAAATTGGATTATTTTAGGTAATTTTTTCTATATTAATATCTCTTGGTATATGATTTAGTAAGGTAAAATAATGCAAGTTGACATCAATGACAATTAGGAATCCAAAATAAGGGCGTTGGCCTTCACTACAAGTCTACACTATACCAAGTTAGCATCCATGAGGTATCCACTAACTTTCCATTGGAATTGGTTTAGGATTTGATTATTATGCAAAATTTGAGTTCCAAGGCCACAACTACAGGTTACAAGATCATTTATTCTGCTTTGATCTCCCAGCCCTCATGTTTTATCTTAAGCAAGAGTATTGCTTAAGGCAATTGCTTCTTCCATTCCCTCCAAATTTAAAATTCTACCAAACTACCCAAATCCTACTTTTCTCTACTCTATCTTCTCTCTTAAATGTCTGCAATAATCCCCAATTTCTCAAGCAATTCCATGCTAGGTGCATCCTTCATGGCCATGACCAAAATCCTACACTATCTTGTAGACTTCTTGAATGCTACTCCAATTTTGGCCTTCACAATCTCTCTTTACATGTTTTTAATTCAATTTCTAACCCTACTTCAGAACTTTATAACTGGGTTCTTCAAATTTTTGCAAATAATGGACAATTTAAACAAACTCTTTTGTTATATGACAAGATGGTAAAAAGTTCTATGTACCCAGATGAAATTGCTTACCCTTTTGTACTTAGGTCATGTAAGCAAGCCTTAGATGTTTATAATGGTAGAAAGATTCATGGGCATTTGGTGAAACTTGGAGTTGATGTGAATGAACAAGTGAGTGTTGGTTTAGCTGAGTTTTATAAAGAACCTGGTGAGTTTGAGAGTGCACATAAATTGCTTGATGAAATGCCTGATAAAGGGTTGGATCATTGGGATTATACGATATTGGAGAGTTTACAGAATGGTGATGCTAGGGAGTGTTTTGATGTGTTCAAGCAGATGATAGAAAATAATATTTGGCCGAATTCGGTCTCTTTGATCAATCTGTTAAGAGCAAGCACAGTATTGAACTCTTTGCAGCTAGGAGTTTTGGTCCATGATTTAGTTGTTGTAAGTGGTATAAGTGGAGATTTAGCTGTAAGTACTGCAATTTTCACTATGTACTCCAAACTAGGTAGCTTGAAGAGTGCAAGTTTAGTGTTTGAGACGATGCCTGAAAAGGATCGTGTCTTGTGGAACTTAATGATTTCAGCATATTCTCGATATGGGCATCCGAAAAAATCACTAGAATTGTTGGTGAAAATGTGTTATGAAGGAATAAGAATGGATATGTACACTGCAATAGCAGCTATACCTCCTATCGGAGAGTTGAAATCACTTCAATGGGGGAAGCAAATACATGCCCATGGCATTAAAAATGGGCTAGATCATCACATCTCAGTTCAGAATTGTTTGATAGATATGTATTGTAAATGTAATAGTTTGGAAGCTGCCGAAAAGGTTTTTGATTTGGTGAATGAGAAAACCGAAATTTCATGGAGTTCTATGATTAAAGCATATGTTACTCATGATCGATTTTCTGATGCTCTATGTCTATTTGTCAAAATGAAGCATGATGGTTTTTTGGTTGATTCGGCTGCAGTTGTAAATGTCTTGCCTGCCTGTGTGCATGCTAGTGCCTTGGAACAGGTAAAGTACATTCATGGGTGTACCATCACATACGGTCTGCACTCCGTACCTTCGGTGAATACGGAACTTCTTGTGAGCTACTCTAAATGTGGGTGCATAGACATGGCAAGAAGGCTATTTGACGAGCAAGAGCTTGATAATAAAGACATCATTACCTGGAATTCGATAATAAGTGCGTATTCTAAACATGGAGAGTGGAAAAAATGCTTTGATGTTTACAATCAGATGAAACAGTCATATTTCAGACCCGATTCAGTGACATTTCTTGGATTACTGACAGGTTGTGTTAACTCCGGTCGAGTTGAAGTAGGGTGGAAAGTATTCAAGGAAATGACCGAAACTTATGGTTTCCAACCAAGCCAAGAACACTATGCTTGTATGGTGGATCTTTTGAGCAGGGCAGGACATATAGGTAAAGCTCGAGAGCTAATAAACTTGATGCCGTTCAAGCCAGATGCGCGTGTATGGGGCCCGCTGTTGAGTTCCTGTAAATTGCACTCGCAGAGTGCAGTTGCCGAGATGGCAGCTGAGAAGCTGATGGAAATCGAACCTACAAATGCAGGGAACTATATATTAGCTTCTAACATATATGCTGCATCTGGGAAGTGGGAAAGAGTAGCACATATGAGAAGGATGGTTAAAAATAAAGGTTTGAAGAAGATTCCTGGATGTAGTTGGCTAGAGGTTGATGGACTAGTGCACCGTTTTCGAGTTGCTGATAGATCACACCAAAGATCGATTGAGATTTATTCCATTTTGCAGAATGTAAAGCTAGAAATTGATGATATCTTGAATACAAGCTTACAAAATTCATGGTGTATTGAAGACATTCAACATTACTAGAGCAGGCACTTGATTGTTGCTCTTACCAATGATTTATGCAAGTTAAAGAAAAAATGGGAAGAGCACTTGGGGTTGTTGGGTTCAAAATAAAACATTGATTTACAATTGCTCATTTCAATGGATAATTAGATTCTATACAAAATTACTTTTACACAAATTCCCTCTAATTGGGTTGGACAATTATATATTTTTTAAAATATTATTAGGTATTAAGAATAATGTAAATAGACATTTAAGATATTAATAGTAGGCATTAAGAATACGGCAAGTAAGCTTTAACGATAATGTAAGTGTTAAGAATACAATAAGTAGGCATTAATCTTTAATAGACTGAACTTGAAATACGGTCTCTCAAGAGATTAGTTGTTACTTTTAACTAAAAAAATTGTTTTAATCTCCTTACAAACTAAGCAAATATACATGTCATTTTCCCAATGCTAAGGTGCTCCCTATTAGGTGGAATTTGGGACGGTTAGACTGAGTAAAGAGATCTTCCTAATTGACCTTCAATTATAAACATTGTCTCGAACTCAGCTATATTAGTATAGTCCATTGTAATTTGAAGTCAAAACAAAATCTATAGATCACTTTACAAACCATGAGAAAATTGAGAAAAAAAGTTCCTCAAACAAAATATTCCACCCCAAACAAATGCAGTCATGATGTGTGTAAGGGGGCAAGAACCAAAACTAGATGTTGAGATCAACAATTAGTTGGAATGAACGGTCTTGTTGCTTGTCAAACCTTTAACAATATTGGAATTTTATTTCAAAAAGACTCTAATAAATAAAATATCATAACAAAATTTAGAGAAATTCTAAGTTACTTCTATCTAATAATTACATATTCTGTTCAATTAGCCATTGAAAGAAAGCAAATCTAGTAAGCCATCATCAAACTCAAGATAATCTCTTGAACTATTCAAGCATTGCATGTAGAAGTTGCTCTATAAGTTTTGTATGTATATCTTCTTGACAAAAGCTATATATTATCAAGAATAGCAGCTTGTTAAGGTGCAGCGAAACGTAGCGCAGATGCGGTTATAGATGTTCCTTGCGACAAGTTCTCCTAAACATGTAAGCTTGCTAATTTGGATTACCTGTAAAAAGAAAGAGGGATAAAGTATTTTCATCAGCTGTTATTTTTCTTCAAATATCAAAAAATAATATATAAAAAGAATTTGTTGAGGAATATAAACAAACCTTTTGTACAAAGCTTTAATGTCTTTACAAATCAATGGGCTCTGCAAAAAAATATCATCACAATCCTCCAAATCTATGCACTTGAGTTCTAAATCCTTCTTCTTGGAAAAATCATCCCATTCAAACCACATTTTAGCAATTATCTCTTTTTTATAGCAAGTTGTGTGGTCCTCCTCTTCAGGTGAATCAGCTGCAACCAACCTATAAGTAAAAACTTTTTTCTGTTGTCCAGGCCTAAATGCACGGCATACAGCTTGCCAAGTGACAGAAGGATTCAAATGAACATCAAGCATCAATATACGAGATGCCCCAGTTAGTGATATTCCTTCCCCACACGCTTTAATCGATCCAAAAAACACCCGTGAATTAGGTGAGCTGTTAAACTGTTCCATGGACCATTCACGGTGTTCTGTAGTTGAGTCACCCGTTATCATGAATATCTCCTTTCCGACTGTCCAACCTTTCACATGCACTGCTAATCTCTCTAAGAACTTTAATGGCAGCAGATACTGACTGAAAACTAGCAACTTCTCATTAGCAATTTCACATAAACGTAACACACTGAGGAAGAATGTGGCTTTCACCCCTTCTGTAACATTCAGTTTCTTGACTATTTGATCCATTTTCTCATCACTTCGATGTTTGCTTTCATCACTACCTACCGACAATCCTTTCAGCATGGGATGCACATATATTGCCATCCCCAAAAAGCTACATTTGAACTTACTTTCCTTCAATTTCTTCATCTCATCAACTTCAGCCCTTTGCTTAGGGCTAAGATTCAAGACGACAGTAAAGTCTATCAATCCCGGCAACTCATCAAAGGAGTCCCCTTTGTAATAATGAAGAACATGGCTTGTCATCTCACGCAAATCTTTAATAATCCCAACTTTCCTTTGCTCATTTTCATCATTGATCAGTGTGTTCTCCACCAAGTCATAAAAAGCTGCATCCCCTGCTCCTGCTGTCAACTGTTTTCTGACCCCAGAAATCTCAACTTTGCTTAAAATACGCCTAACAATTGCACAATTACGCTCTAACTTGAGAAATCTAGGCTGAACAAGGTTTAAAATGTTGAATACTTCTCGGACATGATTCTGATAAAGGGTGCCTGAAAGCACAACTTTTCGAGGTGTCTGAACTTGGGTAAGCGAGTGCAGCATGTCACTGTTTTTATTCCTCGGAGTGTGTCCCTCGTCCAATATCAGAACTGTTGGAGCTCTCACCAGTATCTCTCTACAGGCAGCCTTCTCTTTGCTAGTAGTATCACAAGTCACAATAGAAGAGAACTGCTGATACCCTATAAAGAGAATACTTTTCTGCTCTGCCCATTGCTTTAGGACATTCAGCTGCTGGGGACGATTGGTCGCCTTCATTGAATAGAAATCGTATAGTGGAATGTCATTAAGTTTCCACCTTTGAAATTCTTTCTTCCACGTGCCCACTATTCCCTTTGGGAGGATAACTAGTGGTCTCGCAGAAGGATACTTGGCAAGATAGCTTTGCAAGAAACATATGATCATGAAGGTTTTTCCTGAGCCAGGTGCATGGGCCAAAATACAACCATGTGGATTCTCAGTTACCACATTTTTTAGCAGAAATGTGAAACCTTCTATTTGATGAGGCTTCATTTGTTTTATGTGATCCGAGTGGGCTAAAACTTCAGTCACATCTAGATTCATCCTCAAGAGCTTATACCAATCAGGAAGAGCGTCAGCAGGATTGCTGTCGTCTTTATTGTTCTGAGTTTCCTTTTGGTAACTAGGTTTAAACCTTGTTTGCTGTACCAAACAGAAAATATGAGATCAGGTAGTGGTGAACTACTAATTTACTCGTCAAGTCCCTTCAGCCTCAAATTGTCAGCCAACTCTAATGGAAATGCTGATCTTAATCAGAAAGGCCCAATAGTTCTCAGGCAAATAATTCTTTCACTTTCATTTTAGATAGCACATTTCACTCACTGAGCATAAGTTACACCTTACAGACAGCACAATCACTCAAATGTGGTTTTCACTAGGCATTTTCCAAACAATGTACATGAAAAAAATTGTGATTACCTTTGGGTAAATGAATTCATATATATCTTGGATTTCCTTTTGCACTAGTCCACAAACACGGCAAACATAACCAATATCATCCTTCAAGACACAAGAATGGTCACAGTCATCATCATCCTCCCTTTCATCTCCATCAGAAGTATCATTCTCAGCGATTTCCTAGCAGCACAAAAAACCAATAGCAACTCGCACAAGATAGAAAAACATATAAAGTATCCTATCCGTTTACTATAGAATGATATTAACGTTCAAACCATAAACTTGATTGCTCTTAAAACACAAAAAAAAAAAGAACGAATACCCTGCAAGATTCCATTGCATATTCCATCTCCTTCCATATGTCGGCAAGATTCTCATCTTCATCATTAATTTCAGGTTCAGCTAAAGTTGCTGTATCCTCCTCAACCCCTAAGTAGATTCCCTTACTGGCTTTGGTAGAAATTTCATCTGTTCCCAATTCCACATCACTGGAGATATGATTAATTCCCAATCCCACCTCTCTGGAAATTCTGACAAACCCTAAACAACAGGGAAGGTCAGTAAAGTCCTGGTTGAAGAAACACCAAAGTTAATGCATGGTATGTTTATCAACTAACAAGTCTAGTTCTAATTTGAATTTTTGCATTAATCCATCACCAATGAAGATCAAGACCGAGGTTGCACGGACACTTCACATAGGTGCCATAACTTGTGTTTGACACGGATACGACATTGACAGACGTACACACACTTTAGACACTCCTTTTAACATGATGCTTACATTTTCTGGATATGAATTTTCCAAAAATACTTTTCATATATATGTGACACTCAACATCCTTAACTTAGTTTGCAAGGGATATTAGGAAAAGATTATTTAGCATCATTGGAATATTTGGATGGAACCATAAACATTTACACTACGTTTGAATAACAACTTTGGAGAGAAAAGAAACGAAAGGAAGGGAAGAGAAGAGAAATGGAAGGGAAGCAATTTTTGTTTGTTTAAGAGGGAAGGGAAGGGAAGGGAGAGGAAAGGAGAGAAGAGTTTTAACTTCAAATCTTTCCAACTTTGGAAAGATTGATACCTTAATAACAATCACCCATCCAATCCCTCCAAATCTCTTTCCTCTTATTTTGTTATCCAAACAAGGGATCCTCATCCCTCCAAATCCTTCCCCTTCCTTTCCTTTTATTTCCTTCCATTCAAACATAATGTTAAAAACTTACTCAAAATGAGAGTTTTAGAATATAGAGCTAAGAATCACCTAATCCATCTATGGAGATGTTGCTTCTTTGCAATCCGTTTGGATAGAGAGAATTAGAACATTTTAGGATAAAGTGCTTCCTTTAAATGTAGTTTGGGAGAGAGTCAAGTTTCTTGTCTCGCTTTGGGCTTAAGCTAATGACTTGTTTTTGGATAATAAGTTAGAAAATCTTAATGTATGTTTTTTAGGGGGATGTCTAATCTTTATTCTTGTACTTTTTTTCTTTTAGTTAATAGCATCTTAACTTTATCAAAAAAACAAAATCAACATCATTAACTCTCATGTGTGGTGCTGCATAATTTTGTTGAATGTAAATTGCACCATCCTAGTATTGGAATTAATTCATTAATGAATTTATACACCATCCCTTCTTTTTGATACATTGTATTGATTTCAGTTCAGGAGATTCCTCTCCCTGTTTGAACCAGATCTCACTGTTCGCACTATGTCTACTAGGGGTCTTAAACCAATTTTACCATGAAAAGTAGATATATCATCCTCATACATCTAGATTGCTATAGCTACTAGCAACATCACCTTGCATAGAAAACGCTTACTCTTACATAATCTAATGGCTTTGACTTTGCTACTGCTAGAAAATACCTCCTTGTAATTGGACTTTAAGAAAAATACTTCTCATCCAAATCCACCACATAGTACATGTTCTCATATCTTATGTTACTAAGACAACATGCTAGTTGGCACTATGTCTACTAGTGTGTCATACATGTTTCTTTTTGTTAATGAAGGTTTAAGACCATTGCTAATGACTTTTAACTTAATCCCGCTTCACTAAACTATGCACTCTTGTTCTAAAAACACTCAATGCTTCAGCTAATGATCGAATGCTTCATTTTTTTTGGTTAGAGGCATTAAAAGTAATTTCAGCATGTCTAATTCAATACCTTTGCTTCCTTTGTATTGCTTCTTTAAATTCAACTTTTCATTATTTTGTATAGTTATCCTTACTTTTTTCCACACTCTTTCCACTGTCCATCTGGATATACCAAACTGCTCTGCCACATCCTTAATGTAACCATGTGGTAACTTGAGATTAGTCTCTTTGTCGATTAATTCAAATGCTAACTGTGTCATTTCATCTTCCTTGAGATCCCTCCTTTTCCTACTCTTTACCCTCACTACTTTCTCTGTTGTGTTTGTTGCATTTGATGTGCTTAGAACTGAATTTGCAGTGTTTTCATTCTCCGATGAACTGCCATCTCCTGTTGTTTGGATGGATGTTGGGCCTGTGTAATTAGAAATATGAGTTTCTTTTATCATTTTAACCATAAATCACTTTTTTGCATTTATACTGGCAATCTGGCATTCACATCAACCAGTAAGTTTATATCTTGATGAAGACATGAAATGTTTACCTGAATTGACTGATTCATCCATTGCATCAAAGAAATTAGAGTATGTGCTCCTTTGGTATACCGTTCCATCATTAGGAAACTCGAAATTTGGTTGAAAAGGTGTGAAGATACTGCCATTAGTGTGACTAATCCCTACTGATAAGCTATGCTGAAGAGTTCTATCATCATCAAGATTTTCTCCTGTTTCATCAACTCCATCAGGAGCAAGTGTGAAACTGAGATTCATTGTGTGGATGGTATCTCTGAAATTTTGATTGAATTGATTAATCTGTACCAAATGTTATAGCTGTAAATTGTTTGAGGTTGTAATGAGTATTCTTGGTTTTTTTATGGGGCTATCTTCTGCCCGTTAATGGTTTTGGTGAACAGTGAAAGGAAGATTGAGAATTGTGGGGGAAAATTCGCAAATTTTCAATTTTTTACAATGTTTGAGTTAATAAAATGAGGGGCAAATGTATTAGTGGGTCAATGTACACGAGTGTATTTGATTATATTAGCCTTCAACCGCTAAGCCAAATACATGATACATTAAGCTTAATCCTAAAATGTTATTTCAGGTATTTTATCTGGATAATTTCTACAACGGCCGCCGTACAGAAAGACACAAATACGGACGCGAGATTGATTCCACTCGACACGACCCCGTGCGGTAGTACACGGTGGTGTTCAGAAGCCAGAAGCAGTGAATATCAACCCAGAATATCCAATAAATTAATCTGAGACAAATTAATTAAGAAAAATTATAAAATTAGAGACAAATAAATTCTGAAGAGAAGAATATGGATTACGAACCTAATTTGTTTAATAAAAAGGCAGCATTATCGAAATTAAAATGCTGTATCTGATGAAATTATATAGAAGATAAATTACAAACTTAACGAACAAATCTCCAGATCGATTGTGTTCCTTGTTCATCCGTCCTTGATACAATGGAACTTCATCATCCGGCACAGGGAGAGGAGAGAGAGAGAAGAAGAGAGAGAAGAAGAGAGAGAAAGGGAAAATAAATGTAGTGAAGTGAGTTGGTTGGGTATTACGAATTACTATTCCGTATTCGTGAGTTTCATAGTAGAACTTGCATCACTTACTGCTGGTTTATCGCATTAAGTCTTAGCTTCCTTTTTTTTTATCCCCTCTTTTCGCAGATTATTTTTTTTCTTTTTATTTCTAAATCTGCCAATTTTTTATTTTTATTTCTAAATCTGCCAATTTTTTTCTTTTTTATTTCTAAATCTAATCCAATTTTTTTTTGGTTTTATTAAATATCGTCATCGTTGATGATTTTTATATTTCTACAATCATGTTTAGCAAATGGCTGATAGCCAATAGATAATTATCTGATTATAATGGTTGATTTGACCAGCTGATTTTATAACTGGTTTGACCAGCTGATTTTGAACTCGATGCTATAAGCAGCTTGTTTAAAAACAGCTTATTCATATCAATAAGCTGTTTCAACCAACTAATTCACCAAACACTAATATTAGCTGGTTTGTCCATCCAACCATTTATTTGTATCAAAATAAACTAAAATTACTCAATATGCTAATTTGCCAAACACCCCATCTCTTTAACTTTTCTCTAAGAAGCGCTTGAAACTAAAATTAAACGTTGAAACAATATGGTTGATGAATTTTACCACTTAATTAATTATTGATTAGATATTTTCGTAATGAATTTTATTTAATTAAATATTAAACGTCGAAACAATATGATTGTTGAATTTCATCATGCAAATAAAAATATTATTAATTAAATAAAATTCAATAAGGATTTTTTTATCGAGAAATAAAGATTTATATTAATGAAAAACAAAAATAGTACAAAAAACAAAGACCTAAACAACCAACTCCAACTCAATTTGCATCACACATGAGAAGAGGGCTCACCTTCTAGGAAGGATTTCCCCCCTCCACACTCTCATTATTAATTTAATTAAACAAAAATTATTACTCCTTCTCTAATATTTTTCCCATTTTGAATATTCTATCTTGAGAAGAGAAAAATTTAATTAATGTTTTTGACACATATTTAGACGATAAAATATATCCATATGAGATCTCGTTAGATTCGATTTAATATATACTTTTCATTTATGTATTTTTAAAAATTTTTTATTATGTGTATTTAGAGATATAGAAGTTTAAAATTTACATTGAAAATAGTGCAAAAAGTAAATGAAAAGAACAAAAAGAACAGAAAGAGTATTAATTAACATAAAACTAATATTAATTAGTAAATTGATCAAGAATAATGATACAAAAAAAAATTGGGTTAATTAATATTAATTACTCCTAATTATTAAAAACTAAAATTTGATATATGTTCACTCTTCTGGTCATAACTTTTGGTAGAAAAATCACATTAATGCAAGACTTGCTGCACTAGAAACTAGATTTCAGGAACTTTTTAACGATATATTATATGACCAATTCCGACAACCGAGAGAGAAATGACAACCGTTTAAAGTTTACTTTGATTTTTAGTACACGAGTAAATGGACCAAATCGCACAAAACACGTGACTAGACCACGGTCACAAATCATGTGTTAGCTGATAAAATAAGTTGTTTAATTCAGTTGTCATAGCGGGCTTTAGTAAAATTAATTATAGCTGTTTATTTGAGAAAAAATGAATAAAAAACCAAACACTAATTAAAATAGTCACTTCTAGAAGCATTTTAATTTTGGCTTGAAAATTAGTTTATCTGGTCTAAAAAGTCAATAATCAAACACTTTTTTAGTTGTTTGACAAAAAGAACGAATTTAGGCTATTGGCCGAGGATAGAGAACCTACCTTTTCCTCCCATGTTTGAATTGAATTTGTGAATGAACATTGGATCATAAAATTCTCGTCTGCTTTGAAGACTTATATCTGCATTTCCATGATTGACATGACCCAAGAACAAGCTTGTTGGTTGCACCTGCTTCATCTTTTTCCCACGAATTATTATGGCTCTATAAGTTCTTATATTTCTGTGAAATTGTGCTTTTAAGACTTGGTTTTCAGAATTTGTACAATTCTTCCTGTTATGCATTGTTTACCTAGCAGTATATTATATATGAGCATTATTTTCTGTTATTTTCGAGTCATATAAGTATCATAGTTCACACACAATTGAAAATTTAAATACCAGAAAGTACATAACAAAAATATAAAGAAAATAATGAGCCAAACTATCAGTGTTGCAAACAAAGCAAACTTGAATTTAATCCAAATTTTCTTTCTTATGCTTCCCAGTTCCCTCTTTAATGAGGTCACCAACAATACACCAACCACATAGCTACTGCCTACTGCCTACTGCACAGAAATGTATATTTTCTTAGAATAGCTCCAACTCCAACTAAACACTTGGAACAACCAAACAAGTACAAACGGAGCTTTTCATTTGGGTCGTCAGACCAATTTCGGATCAAGTGTTTTGGGCGGATCAAAATCGAATCTCGGATCTTGTTTTTATTTTTGTTTTTACATAAATACAAGATACTCAAGTGGGATCTTGTTTGATTCTTATCAATGTGAATTTTATTAATAACAACTTGTTATAATTTTAAATTATGCAAAATTAGAGATAATTAAGATTTGATATTTACATTAACAAACGTGTAAAAACACAGTGAATAAGAGGGAGTATATAATTCACATCTTGTCATTGTCAAAAAAAAATGTCACATATAACATCCTAGGGTTGATTTGGCAAATGGTTGTTAGTTGGAGCTATTGACTGAAATTATCAGCTATTTTTGACCAACTGAATGTATTAGTTGACAGATCAGTCGTTTAAGTTAGCTATTATGAGATTTTTGGAAAAAATATAATTTGTTACTTGTAAGCGGTTTATTAAAGAAAAAATTGGCCAAACGCTAATAAAAAAAAGTATGAGTAGCTTTTTAGTTTCGGCTTAAAAGCCAGCTTTTCAATTAACATAAAATCATTTGCCAGATATTTTTTTACAATTTAACCAACAAAAAAAACTAAAAGTCAAAAACCAATCAAAAAAGCAATTAAAAAACTATTAGCCACACACCTTAATCTTAATGTTATCTAATTAAAGCTTTTTTCACTACATATTCCTAAAAGATTTGCAAATGAAATTGTGTTTGATACTTTAATAGCTATTAATACTACATTTAGATGACAACTTTGGAGAGAAAGAAAAGGAAGGGGGAAGGGAAGGGAGGAAAGGGAAAGGAAGGAAAGAGAAATAAAATGAAAGTAACTCTTGTTTGTTTAAAACGGAAGGAAAGGAAAGCATAGCGAGATAAGAGTATTACTTTCAAATCTTTTTGTCATACCTATGGAAGAAGGGGACCATAAATACTCAAGTCGTGTTACCATAAGGGGAAAAGGGAGTGGGTAGGCTTTATGTTAGTGTGGCTAGGCGGGAAAATATTTTGTTTTGTTTGTTATATCTTGTAGTTTCTATTTTTAGTTGTTTGGCTTAGGCCCACATAAGGACATATTGTAATCATTCGTGGGTGTTGAGAAATTGAATAAAGGAAAGGAAAGGCTTGGAGTTATGCAGTACTCGAAATTGTGCGTTCGTTAATTGTTCATTTCTCACTTGTGTGTGTGTGTTTGCAAAACAGAAACAGGGTGTGTCTCAAAGGTATCAGAGCGGTTGTTTTCAAGATGTCCATGAGGAATCCTAATACTCAACAGAGACTTGATCAATTGGAATAAGAAATGCAAAAGTTGAAAGAATTGTTTCCAAATCAAATTAGGATGGAAGTGGCAGCCGCAGTGGGAAGATTCGCCAAAAAACAAGAAAGTAGAGATCGAAGTTTGGCTATCTTGATAGAGAGGCAGGCCAAATTAATTGAAATGGGAATCCAATCCGAAGGCAATTGGAGGAGATAGCGAACGACAATACAAGAATTCGGTGGTGACCAAAAAAACCAAGAGGGCAGGAGAAAAGAGGAGGAAACCTTCAATTTCAGCAATCAAGAAAAGGAAAATAAGGGAGGGAATTGGATATGTAGAAGGTTGGACTTACCAAAGTTCAATGGAAAGGACCCGGTCGGTAGGGTGATGAAAGCCGAGAAGTGCTTCACAATTTACAAACTCAGTGAAGAAAAGAAAAAAGAAGCAGCAGTGATTGTCTTGGAGGGAGAAGCCTTGCTTTGGTATCAATGGAAAGATCTACGAAAATCCACCAAAAATTGGCAAGAATTGAAGTCTTGGATACTAAGATATTTCAGACGGTTGGAAGAAAGAGACTTCGACGAACATTGAAAATCAGTGGAGCAGGGAGGAACAATGGCTGAAAAACGGTAGCAGTCAGAGGGAGAAGAGACCCATTTTGAGTGGGGACCTGGAGCTATACTTAATTGGGCTTTCTTGAGGGAATTAAATGATAATATTAGGAGTGAAGTAAGAGATCTTGGACCCACTTACCAGGGGCAAACAATGGAGTAGGCAAAGAAGATTGAACGAAAGTGGGGAACGATGCTGTGGACGTGTCGGAAGCTTGGTGGAAAGGGCGACAGTAGACGATTGAATCGTAGGAAAAGTTGTGTTGAAGAGAATCCATTCAATTCAGCTTTAAAACAGAAAATCCCCAATTCCTCAAACCCTAATTTTGCAAATTACCCAAATTTCGCAAATCCTAATTTTCAAGGTTTCCAATCTAGAATCCAACTAAGCCTCATGTGGAGTGGGTATGGACAAGCGGCAAACTGAGCGACTAGGCGGTCGTGGCTGGGCAGTGAGGCCGGTGGTGGCCGAAGCGAACAAATCTTGCCGATATAGCCCCTAAGATGCGCGAGAGGAGAGATAATGAGGTGTATTTTCAATTTGTTACAAAATGGGAAGGGAATTATGTATGTAACCTAAAGAAATTCAGGGTGAGTAAAGGAATAGAGAAAGAGGATGCGGAACAAGCAACTTATGTGATTTTTAAAAAAATTCAAAAACAACACATACAAGTAAACAAAGAGACAAAAATTCCTGGGCAATCTGGGCTCCATGTCAGGGAATAACATCAGCCCAAGCAGTTCGGGAGAACTCTGCAAAGATGTGGCAAGAACAATCATGGCAAGAAAGGGATGCCAAGCTAGGAAAATTGCACTTTAATATCATGAAAGCTCAAAAACACATGAAGCTTTATGTAGATAAAGAAAGAAAGGAGGTCATCTTTGAAGTAGGGAGTGTGGCCAATAAAGTGGTTTAGAGGATTGGACAGGTGGCTTACAAGTTGGAGCTACCTAAGGGTTGTCAAGTACACCCGACCTTCCATGTATCACAACTTAAACACGTAGCGGGTGTGAACAACACAATAACCACTACTTTTCTTTTAAGTGCTGATTTGGGGTTGACTAGTCGACCCGCTGACGTCCTATGGGTGAGACAACAGAGGGCACGACCACAAGAAGTGCTGGTATTAGGGGAAGGATCTGAAGAGTTCGAAGTGACATGGAAAGATGCAACTAAAATCTTTAAGGCCTATCCCAATGCTCACCTTGAGGACAAGGTGCTCAATTCGATCGGGGGTATTGTCATACCTATGGAAGAAGGCATAGAGTAAAAACAAGACCGCATCGCATCGCATCGGCCGCGCCGTAAAGGTTTTCAAAATAAACGAACCGATATTTTCCGCGTTGTAAAGGTATAAAAAACCCGCGTTTTGGGCCATATTAATGGATATCTTGTGGTTTTGACCGATATTTAGGCGATATGATAGCCGCACCACTCCCGTTACCGCATCAGCGTTCCGTTACCGCATTTTTACACTGTGGAAGAAGGGGATCATAAATACTCAAGTCGTGTTACCATAAGGGGAAAGGGGAGTGAGTAGGCTTTATGTTAGTGTGGCTGGGCGTCTGTTTTGTTTGTTATATCCTGTAGTTTCTATTTTTAGTTGTTGGGCTTAGGCCTATATAAGGACATATTGTAATCATTTATGGGTGTTAAGAAATTGAATAAAGGAAAGTAAAGGCTTGGAGTTACGCAGTACTTGAAACTGTGCGTTCGTTAATTGTTCATTTCTCACTTGTGTGTGTGTTTGCAAAATAGAGACAAGGCGTGTCTCACTTTCCATCTTTGGAAAGATAATATACCTTACAAGAAATCATCGATTTAATCCCGTCAAATCACTCTCCTCCAAATCATTTCCTTCCCATTTTGTTATCCTAACAAAGGATATCTCATCCCTTCATATTCCTTCTCTTTCTTTTCTTCCATATCCTTCCATCCAAACACTAAACACTTCCTTTCCCTCCGTATCCTTCCATCTAAACACACTTTAAAAGAAAAAGCATGAAAAATGAAACTTCAAAGGGATTTTGCAATTTTCTTGGGATATGAGAAATAACTTTTTAAACAAGATCATACATCGATGGTGTAGATTATAGCTTAATATCTTATTGAAAAATTACACTACTAATTATAGTGCAAAAACAGGGTCACGTCATTGCATCTTGAATGTATTGTAAAGATTTTTTTAAGCTAGTCATGACCGATATATAAGTCGTATTGATCCGTATTCATCGCGATAAATGTTTCGTGACCGATACTGCTACAATAACTATACTACTTCTCATTTGTGAAATCTGGAAGCAAGCAGAAACTAGACAATGCGATCAACAAATGGTTTTGGTAGATTACAAAAAGTTTTCGCCACAAAGCATTTTCATGCAAATATTGAGATATTTACCCTTTGTTTGGATAAAGAGAAATACAAGAAAGGAAGGGGCGGATCTGAAAGGATGAAGGACATATAATATGAATAACAAAAAGATATGGGACGGATTTATAAGGGAAGGGTTTGGACAGAAAAATGAAAAAATTATGTTAAGAATGCAATCTCTCCCTAAGTAAAAAGATTTAGAGGGAAATTATTTATTGTCCTTCCTATTTTCTTCCCTTTTCATCTAAACAAACAAGGTGCATTCTCCCTCTTTACCTCACTTCTTTCTTTTCCTTTCTTTTATTTCCCTTCTCTTCCTTTTTTTTTCTTTTCTTTACTCTTCACATTGCTATTCAAACATAGTGTTAGGAAAGTTTCAAATGAAGCAATAGAGGACTTGTTGTAAAGGAACGATATAAAACAATATAGAGCTTTCTATAAACCTCAATCAGTTATGCTCTAGGCATAAACCCCATTATAACAATGCTAAAGCACATAACAATTCGTTTGATGGAGATATTACGCATAAAAAATAATTAAACTAAAAGTTGAAAAGAAAAATTATTATTTTGATTGGATGGATGAAATTTCCTTCATTTGGATGTTAAAAAGAGGGTAGCAAAATAAAGGAAAGGAAGTTGAAGGGAAGAATTCATTACAAATTATTATTAAATTGAAATAATTTATAGTAACACACATCCATCTTCTCACCCCTTCACTCACGTGCCCTCCTCTTCCTTTCCCTCTTCGTCGTAAACTGTTATTCAAACATATTCTTAGTAAGCTCACTAATAGCTAAAAATCAAAAGTTAAGTAACTAAAAATATATTTGGGAGATCAATGACCAAATACACAGAGCAAGACTAAACACAGAAGAAACCAAAGAAGAAAACACAAGCACAAGTATGGAGTTCACCTTTTTTACCGTGGTTCCTTTTAAATTATCAAATGGACACCTTTTTACGGTGATCTTCTTCTTGCCTTTTTTAGAATTAAAAATAATAATGATACTTAAACTATAAATTTTTACTGATTGGAATTTTTAATGTTAAAAAAGCTAATGGTGTTAACTTTTACATCAACAAAATTATTAATTAAATAGTTGCAAATATTTATTTAGCTCATTAGCTTCTCAAAAGTAAAATAAATAATAAATAATTCATAAAAATAAAAAAGTCAAACAAACAAAGTCAAAAATAAAGCTTAACTTTTCGCTGTTTGTTGTTTACGAGTTAAAATTTGATAATTTCACTTGATCGGTTCATCTTTACACTATGTTTGAATAGCAACTTTGAAGAGAAAACAAAGTAAAGGAAGGGAAAGAGAGGGAAGGAAACGAGAAGGAAGAGAAAAGAAATGGAAGATTCTCTTGTTTATTTAAGAGGTATATAAAAAGAAAGGAAGAGAGGTAAGAGTTTTCTCTTCAATTCTTTTCAACTTTAGAAAGATTGATACTTTAATAAAAAAAAAAAAAAACATCTATCTAATCCTTTTAAATTCCTTCCCTACAAATCTCTTCCCACTTATTTTATTATCCAAATAAGAAAATTCTCATCCCTTCAAATTTATATCCTTCCTTTTCCTCTATTTCTTAGATCCAAATACAGTGTCGATATTTGACCTGCAAGTTTGCAATTTCCTTTTAAGCTGATATAGTATGATATGTGGGCCACTTTACTAATTAGACATCATCTTTGGCAGCATAAGTAAAATATAAAATTAATTTTTTGTAAAATAATTTTTATAGAAAAAATTATATATCATATAATTTTTATAGAAAAAATTGTATATCATATAATTTTTTACTCAAAAAATAGTATGATATAATTAGTGATGACCATGGAACGGGTTACTTGGAATTGAATTGGTCCCAAAATGCCAAAGAATCGTCTCGAAACTGGAACCATCAGCGATAGGTTTTAGACCGGTTCAAACCACGCGAACCGTTAAGGTTAAAAAAAAATTCTGACAAACTCGTGGAAGCGTTGGCAGAAACCAGTCTGCGCAATCGCGGAACAACTAACCGTTAAGGTTCAAGACCATTTTCTCCCTCTTTTTTATTTTTCATCTTTATTATTAATTTATTATTTTTTATTAACTTTATTTTTTACCTTCTTTTAAGTAAATATATTTTAAAACGATTGACAAGCGATAAATTTTGATAATAATCAATAATGGTATATGCAAATTAATAGTACTTTATATAATTTTTTATATTTATATTTAATGCAAAGAAATTAATTAAAAACTAAATATAACTAACAACTACTATTGCATTTGATGTCAACTTTTGAGAAAAATAAAATATTCTAAAAGGTTTTTTAAAAAATAGAATGCTATTTAAGTTTTTAAAATAAAGCAAAAATATAACACTTTAGACAATAATTTTGGAGAGAAAAGAAAGGAAATGAAGGGGAAGGCAGGGGAGGGAAAGGAAGGAAAGAAAAATAAAAGGAAAGTAATTTTGTTTGTTTAAGAAGAAAGGGAAAGGAAAGTAATTTTTCATCTATTTTTGTTTTATTTTACTTTTATTTTTATTTTATTTTATTTTTATTTTGAAGCATTTTATTTATCTTTATTTAATTTTTAAAGATTACGTTTGGGTGATAACATATAAGCTTGTGGAGTTGGCGTCAGCTTCATCCAGTCTTATTCTATACAGGAACTACTATGATCTTTCTCGAGTTGAAGGATTCATTGGTCGTGCTCTCTTTTATGGATATGAGTTGTCATCGTCTTTTTCTTCCCAGACCCTGCTCATAATTTTATGGGCGGAATACACTGGGTAAGATGATGATGATGGAAGAGAGTACGAATTAGTCATAAATCAAAAATTCAAAAAAAAAAAAAAAAAAAAACTATCAAATACCCCAATGTTATGTTCTCATTCGACATTTTTAAAAGTTTCATTTGTCATTCCCTCAAAGCATTTTTTATTTTCATCCCATAATTTTAGCCATATTCATATCTTACTTTTAAATATGTTGGTCAAAATTGACCTTAAGGGTGCTTGACACAAGAAAATAAGACTTGTAAGATTTTAATATGAGACTTTAATATGAAACTTTTGAAATGAAACTTTTAAAATAAAAAAAATCTCATCTTTTGTTTGTCGTATTAGGAACTTGGAAAAAAGAGATGAAAATGAAAATCTCAACTAAATATCCACACTCTTCCCAGGACAATTTTTTTGGGTACTTTCTTATTTTTTAGTTTCATTTTCTATTTTCATTCTTTTTAAACAAATATAACTTTGGATTATTTTTAGGACAAAATCTTATTCCCTTACTCAAATTCCACATGCCAAACACTCCATTTTTTTTTTATAAAATCTAAGTATTTTATTTTTATGGTCCCTATGTATTCCAAGTACAATTACAACCAATATAAATATATAATCCACAAAGAATCAAATTTATCTTTATTAATTCTCACTTTATTTTATTTGGTCCCTATATATTTTTCCTAACGACTAAAACCAAATAGAATATTTCCACTATCTACGGGTGCGTTTGGCAATTGACTAATACTGTTGGCGATTGGCCTTTTAGTTGGCTTGTTTGACCAGCTGAAAATATTGGTTGTTTTTGTTGGCTTTTAAGCTGGCTGAAAAAATCAGCTGTTTGTGAAGATGTTTGATAAACTTG
The DNA here is from genome assembly GCF_026212465.1 of Amaranthus tricolor. Lineage (NCBI taxonomy): Eukaryota > Viridiplantae > Streptophyta > Magnoliopsida > Caryophyllales > Amaranthaceae > Amaranthus > Amaranthus tricolor. The sequence goes on from NC_080048.1 coordinate 28,821,709, forward strand.
AGTATTAGCCGTTAGCTATTTATTGGAGAAAAAGTGAGTTAATAAGCCATAATGCAACCAAAAAAGCTAGCTGGAACAACTTTTTCATTTTGGCAAGCCGGCTTTTCAACCGCTTTAAAGCTATTTACCAAACAATTTCTTGGCTATTTGACTGACCAACCAACAAGCCAAAACACAAAAGTCAACAAAAAAGCTAAGCTAAAAGCCAGGAACCAAACACCGCTTTGTCATTATTGTAATCAAGAAACTACATTTTTTTTAATCACATAAACAGTCCTTTTGCAAAGGATATAAACTACATTATTAAAAATTGTGGTAATTTCTAACATTTTAATAATAATAAACCTAATTAACAATCAAAGACATAACCAAAATTGGGGATTTTGAAACAGTAAAATTAAGCGCAGAAAATGAGGTAAATTAAAAAGAAGTGAGCAAATCAGCACTCACCCAAGAAATAAAATGCTGCAATTTGTGGGCAAAATGATGAGGTTGAGATCCACGACAGAAATTTGACTGCAGGAAATTGATAGAGAGACTTAAAAGAATCAATTTTGGAGAGAAAAATGATCATAAATTAGTCGAGTTCCACCCATTTTGATTTGACGCTTTCTCTATTCGTGGAATTAGGAGTATAATAATAATAATAATAATAATAATAATAATAATAATAATAACAGAGGGTAAAAGGGTTTAGTAGAATTGAAAGATGCGGCTGAAGTTGAAGAGATTTGGTATTTATTCATTTGGAGAAAGGGTTGCATAGGTTATGATCTTGGTCATTGAGTAAAAATGGAAATTTTTAAAATATATGATTTATTTTAATAAAAAAATTAGTATTAGTTATTAATTTCTAAATTAAGTGTCTGTTTTTTAAAGACTTTAGGCTACTTAGCTAGCTCATTGCTGGTAACAACAAGTAAAGTTAAAAAATTAATCAAATAGTCCATAGTAACAGCAAACAAAGCCTTCATATTATCTTTTTAATCAACTTTTAACTTTAATCATTGTTACTAACGGCAAATAAAAAGTCTTCTCAAGTTTAAAATGTTAATGTTGTAACTATAAAAACTAGTCTTTACTTTATTTTATTCGTTATTATTGATAGCTAGCAAGTGTTCTATAAAAACATATGAAAGTTGATAGGAGGTCGAATACTCTCTAGAAGAGGGGTGAATAGAGGGTATGGGTGTTTAAAATTTTTGCCTGGAAGGTTATCTCAATAGATTGGGTGATCTTTCAAAACTGTTTTCTGGGACAGTTTAAGTCAATTTGCAAAATAACGTATGTGCGAAAATAAACTTAAAGAACAACACACGATATGTTAACGAGGTTCGGTTCTAAACAACATACTCCCCGCCTATGTATTCTCTTCCAACCCATAGGATTTCAACGCTTTTTATTAATAGACTTTAAAACAAACTAGAAGATCTCTCTATCTTCTCTCACCACGTTCTTCCCCTTGAAGAAACGTTTTACAAGTTCCTTTAATAAAAGCAAATCCCAATCTCACAATAGAGATTACAAAGTTGAACACTTTAAAAAGTATTCTAAGTTAGGCGTATTAATCTATGAAAATTTTAACTCTTTATAACACTTAATCCTATTACAAATTGTAAGAGCTAGATGAACTAAGAATTACAACTCTTTTGAACATTTAGAGAATTACTAGATCTTATTTCAAGAAGAAGAAATTATAAGAAGAGGTGCATTCTTAATTCTTAAACGAGGCCTTATATTCATATATGTCACGCCTCAACATATCCTTGAAGAGCAAAAAAGCTCAATCCGTCAATTTCGTTGATCTGGATAATCTGTATCAGTCTTCAAGAACTTGAACTTTAACTCAAATTGACGTTGCACTAACAGCCCATATAATTTTGTCATTATATGTTGTAACTTGTTATTATCAACTAATGTTGTGCTGCCATGTTAGAACTCATACAAGATATTGAAAACTCAGCAAAAACCAGATAAAATAACGTGTAAATACTTATTCAAATTAATTCCTATGTTTAGCATTAATTTAAATTGTTATTTTCTATTTTTAGTATCAATTTATATTGTCATCTTATTTATAGGAAACTCTTTAATTAACTTAGCAACTTATTTAAATTCAAATATTAACCATGTACTATTAATATAAGACATGTGTAGCTTGTACTTTAAACATTTAATCAACTAAATATATTAAACACATATTTTAAATTCAAATTCAAATATGAAATATAAAATATCTAAACATTTAAAATAAAACGTATAATAATATATTCAAATATTCAAACATACTTTATTTTTAATTCAAACTTAATTTTAATATATTTTGACCTATTAAAATATTTCAAAGTTAATTTTAATAAACCTTGACCTATTAAAATATTTCAGATATAATTACGAAAATAACCTTATTTTAAACATAATTATCTTAAAGCCATTTAAACTTATTTCAAAACTTATAAATTCAACCTTAAGATAAATTTAAGTCATTAAAACATATTTCAATATTTCGGACTTAAAAATATAAAAAAATTATTCACTTTATATTCAATATGATTTTAGATCAACTTAAACAACTAAATATAGTTACTTTATATTCATCATTTAAGAGAGTTGAGTCTTCAATCTCCCCCTTGATGAAAGTCAAAACCATATTTTCCTAAATCATATTACTAAGTTAACATGAATTGAAAAACATGATAAGAATAACAAGATATCATTAAGTAGAATGGTTTCAAGACTTTAAAAACAGTTTCAAATCAGAATAGTATAAACTAATAAATTTTCATGCATGGATATTGAAATCATTAATAAGATAAACTATTATCACAAGTAAACAATAACTAATCACAATTCATGCAAAGATATAATAATTAATATTAAATTGTAGCATCATATCATCATATCAAAGTTTTAACATTAAATCATGATTATCAAACGTCATGAACATGAACATGAACAATAATCAGTAACTACGAACATATCATCAAACATTAACCAACTAATTATGATACACTTTGTTTTTCAAAACAAATTATCTACAATAATAATCTAAATAATGAATAACAAAGCAACCGAGCAAATAATTAAGATGAACAACTAAGCAAATCAAATTTCTCATATTTCTCCCCGTTTTAAAATATCTTCCCCCTTTCTAATTATCACCCCGTTTTTAATAAAGCAAAGCAGAAACATAAAACATGAAACATATAATATGCAGCAAGAATCAACAATATGCAACATGCAACATGCAACAAACAACAAGTCAGTTGAGCAGCCATAAGCATATAAAGCATAATGTACATAATTTCTCCCCCTTTTTAACTTTCATAAAAAGAAACAGGGATGAAAATGTTGGGATTGTTTAACAAAAACATATTGTTTACCGTCAAAAAAAAATTTGTTTATCAACCAACAAATAAAATCACTTCCTCTACTGGGTCTTATTTTTCTTGGAAGCCTTAGGTTTGCCAGGTAAAGATGTAACGACCCGGCTTAAGTGACCCGGAAAATCATATGAAAACATGATCTCAGTTCACATAGCAGACACTAAAGAAACATCTTCTCTAGGATCGTCAACGTTCCATCGATAAAGGAATATGAATAAACAGAAATAAAACATACGATGGTAGAAAACCTACGAAAAATTCTATCTTACATCTCGAGAGCCTATTGGCCTCTAAATAGAGTTAAGCAGAAATAACGAAACGAGAACGAAACCGAACTAAAATTTTGTTACATAATTGAAATTGCTACTACTCATTATTTTATTACATAAGAAAACGTTGTCTTGATGATAACGGGTCCTAGGTTGAGTCCTCACTCCAGTCCCCACCTGCAATCAACCTGCTAGTCGTCATATGACAGCAAGTAACAAGTTCCAAAGAACAATTCCAATACACGTCAGAGACTGCATACAATTGTCAAACATGTTGAATACAAGCAATGTGTTCATCCTAGCATGCAAAGGCTCTAATACATTCATTAGTAGATAATCTCAACTTGTAACGTAGCCCGTCCTGTTCGGGTCGTTCACGTAAAAAACCAATCCTTTTGGAGGAATACACTTGGGAGAGCTAATCCCAAAGCAACCACCAACCTAAGATGTTGCCCGTCCTGTGCGGGTCGTCAGAGGTAAAATATGCATACCCCTATGGTGACCGTAATGATCCAAAACTGCCATGGGAACAATAATTGTAATAATCCAAATCAAAACGTTAACCCCTTTGGGTAACAAACACATAAATCCTCAACTTCCGAGTAACTTCGTTCAAATTATTTGAGATGTCTAATCCTTATGTGATTTACAATGCCTCGATTAGAAATGAAACAACACTACATGCACAACCACATAAACAGTATGGTCTAAGCGTGTACCTTTAAGCGTTGCAAACAAACGATGTTCAAGCACGACAGAAATTTCACCCTCTTATGAATCGAGTTCCTAAATAACACACACACAAAACGATCACATATAAGAACGTGATTACACATTTAATCCACTCCATACTACTAAGATATTACTAATACTTGATAATTTTAAATGTTTTCATCCAATTTCCAATAGTTCCAAACTTTAAATTTTAACCAGAAACTTAAATGGCCATTTTGGACAATTTAGAAAATTCAAATGAAAAATTCGACTTCACCACTGCGTCCGGAACTTATCAATTACCTTGGGTACTGAATTTCATAATTTCTAACATCCGATTACTATTTTTAATTATTTTAAGCGTTTAACGAGTTTTTAACACATCGGATGCATAAAACAACAACGAAACACGCCCAACATTTTCGGATCGGGCGCCAATGCCGAGGCAGCAGCTGCTGTCCGAAGATTCCTATTATTTTATTATTATTACATTTTTTTATATATTACATTATTCCAATTATTAAACCCTTTTAATCTCATGACCAAAATAAATCTAACAAGACCAAATTCACAACTACTAAGAAAAAACAAACAAGACAAGTTTTTCTATCACACAACCACTTGATATTTCCACACATATATTAATACACAAAACCCCATCATCAAAGCATAAAGCCATCAAATTATAAAAAAAAAAAAAAAAACATGCCCATCCACAGGATCCTTCAAGAAAATTTAAAATTTCATAAATTATGATAATTAAATTAAGTACTTAATTCTCTTAACAAATTAAAATTTTGTAGAGAATAATAAAACCAAATCACTCTTTTGAATCAAGACATATATATAAACACAATCCCTCAAGCAAATCAAATTTTGCTAAAGGATTTATAAACTCTTGGATGACTACATTACTTGATCTATACCATTTAAAAAAATTTTGTAACAAATTGAAATTTAGTTAGAGAAATGTAGATCGTAAAAGAAATTTATCTAAATATCAATATAAATATAATTCTTATAACAAATTTAAACTTTGTTAAAGAATATAAATCAAGAGAGTTTTTTTTTTAATTTTTATTTATAAAAGAAACATAACTTAATCCTTTTAACCAATTAAACTTTATTAAAGGATTATTAGAGAAAAAATATAAAAAAAATACTCAATCCTCCTAAAAGTCGTAGGATATCATCATACATAAAATATAATTCATCTTAGAAATCTTATATGTAAAATCTATAATTAACAATTCAGCTAAACTTACCCCTTTGATCAAAAGATTGGATGAAACAACAAAAACAAATAAATTTCATCATAGAAAATTTTATAAATAAAATTTATAAATAACAACCCAACTTTATAAATAGAATCTTTATTTTAATCTAACTTACCATTTGATTAAAAGGTTGGATTGAACACCCACTCAAACAACAAAAGAACTTTAAGAATTTTTTTTTTAATGTAGTCGAATGAAGAAGCAAGAAGAAAAAATTTTTCTAATTTTTTTTCTCACTTGCAAATGATAGAAATGATGAAAGAAATTGAATAAAAAGGCAATTAAAAGAAAATCAATTAATTGTGCCATAATGCACACTTACGAGAGGAGTTACAAAACTCCTCCCTTACTCCCTCCAACCGGCCACCCTTCCCCATTCCCACTAATTTTTATTTTTATTATTTTTATTATTATTATTTTATTATTATTACTTTTTTATTTTATTTTATTTTTCAAAAACAGAAAAGAAACACTACGCGATAACAACGTACGCGGTAAAACACGTTACCGTTAAAACTTAACTTACTTTATTTCTTATAATAATCAATGTAAAATAATTTAATCTAATAATATCTATTTATTTAGTTTATTTTTAAAACCCGATAAAATACGGGGTGTTACAGAAGTGGTGATTGGTGTAGCTTCAACAGTGGATGAAATTGTTTGGATGGGGGGTGACATCAACTTCTTATGGAATCTCCTCCTTCTCTGCTTCCTTTTCTTCTTTTGCAGCCTCCTTGCCCTCTTTTTTCTTCTCTTCTTCCTCTTTCTTTCTTGTTTTCTCCTTGGGTTCCTTCTCAACAGCATCCTCTGTAGCATTACCCTCGTCAACCTCTTCTTCTACAACCACATCTTCAACAACCATACCCTTCATGTCTTTCATAAATGTTTCTAACATAAAAGTTAATGTGGACACCTTATCATGTAAATCAAAAATAGACATTTTTATTTCACCTACCTCATAGTCAAGAGACAAGAGGCGTGAATGGGTGGTGTGTTCTTTGAGTTGTGGTTCAAGACGAGAGAGCTTTTTCCCATGGATCTTTTGAAGATCTTCTTTTTCAGATAAGGACAAGTGTGAGTACAACTCATACTTACCATGAACTTTGAAAATTCATAAGGGAGGGAGGACATCGTTGGAAAGAGATTGAGGACCAGAATAATCTACTTCTTCTAAATCAGAGAGTAAATTAAAATCATCAAAGAATAAGGTCAGGAGATTCGCATAAGGAAGGGAACTAATAAGAACAGGAGAACTACAAAAGCGCATAGTTGAAATCATAAGAGAGGCAAAATCAATCGTCTTTACAGAAGCAATTTTCCACATTAAAATGTGATGTGCATCTGTGACAAGTTCACAGGATGAATTGCGAGAGAAAACGGTTCTGACAAGAAGATTATGTAACAATTTTCCACAGAGATTCAAGCCATTGTGAGTGAGTTGTTTGGTAGGAGAAAAATCAGAATGAGAGTCAAGAACAAACATATCTTTGGCATTCTGAAGTGCCACAGAATTTAAAGTAGAGTTATCAACAACATTTGAGAATTTTGATAGATCATCGATTTGGGTTTTTGAGATTACAATCTCTTGGCCTTTTACATAACTCCTTAAGGCCGGATAACCATCAACAATAGTGAAAGACAGATTACAGTAAAAGATTTTGACCAGAATAGGATATGAAATAGAACTTGGATCCAACAACTTACCAGGAGTTGTTTGGATGAATAAAGAAATGATCTCAAAATCTTCAAACAAAAAGAAGTTGTAACCAAGAATGTCTACATAGGATAATGAACAGTGTTTGAATGTATCAATCCATCGACCAAATGCAGTATGGTTTTCAAACCAGGTTTTGGGTACATTCAAGGATGTAAGAGGTGAGGGAATGAATGGAGTTATTAGTTTAGTCATTGGGGATTTGGATGATACACTTTTTTCTGATTTTGTGGAGGATCGGTTAAGTTTTCTTTTGGGGGCCATTGATGATTGTTTTGAAAGCTTGAAAAGGAAAGCGTGAAAGGAATGAATAAGAGTAAATCAGAAACTGTAGAAGATGAAATGAAGGACCGTTCATTCACTATAAAAGGGAAATGTAGTACAATGCATTTGTACTTCATTTAATAGTGATTTAACAGCATGGGAAAGGCACAATAAGTATAGCTTGACCGGTTAATAAGTAACATGAATGGGTGTGTGATTTAGGAGTGTAATCATGAGTTCAATTTGAAACCAATTTGATTAGAATCAAAATCATGAACAAGGATTTATTGTATGGTTGACGTCCAAAAGATGAATTTAAGCAAACAATTTTGTTTTAAGATAATTAAATATCCTTTATTGATTAAAGGTATCACTAGTGGAAAAAAACGTATTTGCTGCTTATCATTTGCTGCGGTTTTTGTATATTCGCAGCAATAAATAGGAAAAAGAATTGAAAAAAAACACTTAATTGCTGCGGTTTTTAAAGTGTGACCGCAGCAAATATTCCATTCCAACATTAATTACTGCGGTTTTGCTAGGGACCGCAACAAATAACCCTTACACAATAGCTTAATTGCTGCGGTTATGAAGGGGGCCCGTAGCAAATAACGTTACAGCAAAATGAAAATACACATGCGGAGCATTAATTGCTGCGGTTTATGCCCTCGACCGCAGCAAATAGCCGTTAAATAAAACTTACACAGCATAACAGTAGCATAAAAACGAACCCGCCATTTCTTTTTTCACAAAACTCTTCTACAACGTACACTATACACTTTGCTTCGTTCTTTCAAACCCATTGAAAAAACGCTTCATCTTCATCTTCATCTTAATCTGCTTCGTTGCTTTTCTTCATCTTCATCTTCATCTTCAAAGTTTTTCATCTTCATCTGCAAACTCTTCTTCATTGTTCTGTGTGTTAACAGTTTCTTCAAAGTTCTTCATCTTCTTGGTTCATAAACCCACGAAATTTAATACTTTGGTCTTGTTCATCTTCAAAACCCACGACATTAAGGTATTTTTTTCTCCTTTTAATTTGTTAAGCTTTTATGTTTTGCAAGATATTCATGAAAAAACTCAAAAATTATGGCAACCGTTTGTATGTATACTAATTTATCATACTGATACTGTAATTTTTTTTCATTTTGTAGGTATTTCTTATTAAACCCACGAAAAACCCACGCAAATTCAAGGTATTTTTTTCATTTTGCTCTTCTTAAATATACTGATATTGTAATTTCTTCTTATATATGAATGTGTATTTTGTTGTTTTTAAGTTTTAAATTTATCATATATATCATGTTTTGTTATATTTTTAAGTAATTTCTTCATTTTATTTATGAATGTGTATGTAGTGGTGGTTTTTAAGTTTTAAATTTATCATAATTTTTTTTATAGTTTGTAAATTAGGTTTAATTAGGTTTGTTTATGGTTAAATGAATGAGTTGTTGATATGAATGTTAAGTTGTTGATATATCTAAGTTTATGAATGTGATTTTATTTTTATTGTTTTATATGTTGTTAATATATATGAATATTAATTATGGTTAGTACAATAAACATCATTTGGAAAGTTTAAAAAACATTGTTTTATTATTTGGGTTAATTAGGTTTAAATGAATGATTATTACTTAATTTTGTGGTTAGTTAGAGTTCGTTAAGTATATATGTTTAAAAGTTGTGTATTAATTTTGTTTTAAATAAATTAATCGCACTAATTAGGATGACAAAAGATCGTTCTTGGATGTATGGAAGCATTGAATCGTCAGAATTTATTGATGGCGTATTAGAATTTTGTAGTATTGCGGTTGAACATCAAGTTAGGACGGGGGGAGTTGGTTTTTATTGCCCATGTGTCAGTTGTGGGAATGTATCAAAGGTAGATAGTGTTGATATCCTTAGGGAGCACATACTTCGACGTGGGTTTAGACCTCAATATCATGTTTGGGTTTGGCATGGTGAGTAGGGATGCAAACGGGGCGGGGCGGGGCGGGTATTGGCGTTACCATCCCCATCCCCATCTGGTAAATCAATCCCCATCCCCATCCCCATCTGGTAAATTAATCCCCATCCCCATCCCCGCGGCGGGTATAATTTTTTTCCCCGTCCCCGCCCCGATGGGTTTGTACCTAATACCATCCCCATCCCCATCCCCATCTGGGTATCCATCCCCGTCTAATACCCATTTTACCCGCCCCACCACCCGTCAAATCCCCGCTTAATACCCATAAAAGATCAAATTTTTATCCCAAGTTTATATCTTTAACCCATAATAGCCATAAAGTTCAATTGAAGTCACAAATCTAAGAACCCATTCGTACCCTTTTCCTTAAAAATTGAACACATTTGAATCCTTCAAGTTCAAACCCAATTAAGTAACAATTAAAATCAAAAAAAATCAACAAATTATAGTTTCTAAGTCTTAGATTCGATAAATCAACAAACAATTAAGTAATAAGTCTTAAATTTAGATATTAATTTTCTAAATGATTTTTAAAATCACCATTAAATTTTTTTCTCATTATTTGTTGTCAATTAGCATTTACCCCTGAAAAACCTCTAAAAACCTCGGTTGAACAAGTGAAGCAATTCGCAGATTTTCAATACAAATTTATAACTAAGCATTATGGACAGCAGCTTATTGACATTTTTGAATTCCCCATTAAAGTTGTTCTTTCACCTTTCACTCTTGCTTATGACATTGCTGGTTCTGCCCCTCGTGGCTTTGGAATTCCCAAATTCATCTCTCAAGTTTCTTATTCTGCTATGTTTGTAAGTTTTTTTACTTACCCTTTTCAATTTTATGCGAAAATTGATCCTTTTGTTTAGCATATTGAATATAATCCCACAAAATACCCATATATAAACAGGGCATAAAACAAAATCAAAAAAAATACCCAGAAAATATTGAAACTGACGATTGAAAAAGATGATATTATGTTCATGAATGCTTACCTGTGAAGATTGAAGAAGATGATTGAAGAAGAACGGCAGTGAAGATTGAAGAAAAATGAAATGAGTAATGACACCCAGCAGTGAAGAGTGAAGACTGAAGAAGAATAGAAGATGGGATTGCAAATGAGTAAATGACGGCCAGCAGCAGCACAACACAGTGAAAGAAAAAGGGTTTTGAAATTTAGGGTTTTCAGATTGTTTTTTAAACAATATAAACCGGGATTTTTAAAAAGTTTTAAAAAAATTTGAAAATACTTTCAAGAATTCCAGAAATTTGAAAATAAATTATTTAAAAAATTTGTTCATTGGGGCGGGGCGGGGCGGGTTTCACCTAAAACCCATCCCCGCGGTGGGTATGAATTTTATACCCGTACCCGCCCCATGACCCATCAAACCGGGACCCATCCCCACCCCGATGGGGCGGGGATAGGGCGGGTCTCCTATTAGACCCGCCCCGCCTGCATCCCTAATGGTGAGGAGGGAGTTTACAAAGAGAAAAGTGTTGTTGAGGACGTCAATAATGTGGCCGATGTCAATGAGGATGTAGTAGATCTTGTTGATGGGTATGAGACAGATGAAGAGAATGTCGATGAGGATGTGGATCGTGTTGATGAGATGATGGAGGGAGTCGAGGATGAGTTAGGAAAACGTCCTCGTGTTTTTGACTTGTTGACAGAGGCTTCTCAAAAGTCTTTGTACCCTGGATTTACAAAGTTCACCAAACTAACAACAGTGTTGACAATTTTCAACATTAAGTCAAAGTTCAATTGGAGTGACGCTAGTTTCACAATGTTATTAGAAGCGTTAGGTGAGATGCTTCCTGAGGGAAATGAACTTCCAAAGTTGACATATTATGCCAAAAAGCTCATGTGTCCTTTCGGCTTAGAGTACCAGAAGATTCATGCGTGTCCGAATGATTGTGTGTTGTATCGGAATGAAAACGAGAACTTAGAAGAGTGTCCTAGGTGTGGGTTATCGCGCTACAAGCATAAAGAGGCTCGGGATGCTAAAGGGTCCCCGGCTAAGGTATTGTGGTATCTTCCAATAATACCTAGATTCAAGCGCTTGTTTTCTATAAAGAAAGATGCGTTAAATTTGAGGCGGCATGCAGATAGGGTGAAGAAAGGTCACTTGCTCACACATCCATCTGATTCTCCGGAGTGGAAGAGTATTGATAGGTTGCATAAGAATTTTGGGGATGAGGTTCGTAATTTAAGGCTCGGACTGTGTACGGATGGAATGAACCCATTCTGCAATCTTAGTTCTCAACATAGTACTTGGCCGGTACTTTTAGTGATCAATAATTTGCCACCTTGGTTGTGTATGAAGCGTAAGTACATAATGCTTTCGCTTCTTATCTCGAGTCCTAAACAACCTGGCAATGACAAAGATGTGTATCTTGCACCTCTCGTTGAGGATTTGAAAAAGATGTGGGATGAAGGCGTTTTAGTGTTTGATGCATATGCTAATGAGGAGTTCACCTTGCGTGCAATGCTTTTATGCACCGTTAATGATTTTTTCGGCATATGGCAACTTATCGGGGTATAAGAACAAAGGGAAGAAAGCATGCCCAATATGTATCGATGGCATGGAATCCACGTGGATTCCTAAGTACAAACACGTATTCATGCACCATCGAAAGTTCCTCCCACGAGACCACCAATATCGTAAGAAGAAGAAGTTTTTCAACGGGGAGGTTGAGGACCGTGTAGCTCGTCGACCGTTGACCGGTTATGAAGTTTATGAATAGGTTAAGGGAGTTGAGACTGTATTTGGTAAAACGGGGCAAGTGCAAGGGGGTGAAGAACGATTATGGAAAAAAGAATCAATCTTTTGGAAGCTTCCATATTGGAGAGATCTACAGGTTAGGCATAGTCTTGACGTTATGCATATAGAGAAAAATGTATGCGATGCCATACTCGGGACTCTCATGAACATTCCGGGTAAGACAAAGGATGTCAGAGCCGTGCGCGATTGGTTTGAATGTAAAGGTCTTCGTCCGGAGTTGTGGGCACATGTTAAGGTGTGTAAGAAAAGAAATAGAGCCTATGAAGTTGGTGGGAGTAAGAAGAAGATGAGTAATGACAAAGTTTATTTGCCTCCAGCTTGCTACACATTGTCCAAAGCAGAGAAGCGGACATTTTGTGAGTGTTTGTATGGCATTAAGGTTCCGTCTGGGTACTCATCCAACATGAAGAGATTTGTGAGCCTAAATGGTGAGCTGAAGTTGGGAAGCATGAAATCTCACGATTGGCATGTAATGATGCAAGTGTTCTTACCAATTGCAATCCGTGGAATACTGCCAAAACATGTGAGATGTGCTATTACCAAGCTATGTTCGTTCTTCAACACAATTTGTAGTAAAGTTCTTAATCCCTTTAAACTTGATGCACTTCAACTCGGCGTGATTGTAACTTTATGCAAGTTTGAGATGTATTTTCCACCTTCTTTCTTTGACATAATGGTTCATCTTATTGTCCATCTCGTTCGTGAGATCAAGCTTTTGGGTCCAGTTTTTTTAAGGTGGTGTTATCCTTTTGAAAGACACATAGGTGTTTTACAAAACAAGGTGAGGAATCCAGCACAACCCGAGGGGAGTATGATTCAAGGCACTGTGAGCGATGAGATTAGTAACTTTATAGCCGAGTATTTGGCCATGACAAAGCCTATTGGACTTCCCACCTCTAGACATGAAGGAAGGCTTGAGGGAAAAGGAACAGTTGGCTCAGAATCGGTCACACCTCCTCGAGAAAGCCTTCTACAAGCACACTTGTATGTGTTGCATCATATTCCGGAAGTTCATCCTTTTTTGAGTGAGCATTTTGATATATTGCCCGCAAAACATCCTTCTAAAGGGGATAGGGCATTGATGCAGTTGCATAACAAGACGTTTATTAATTGGTTTCATAATCGAGTAATATGCGAAGAACTCAAGGGTGTATCCGAAATTGTTAAGTGGTTAGCTTTTGGTCCTCGTGATGATGTCAACAAATATGAGGGTTACGATGTCAATGGCTTCACATTTTGGACTGAGGGTCAAGACAAGAAGTCATCGTATCTACAGAATAGTGGGGTTTCTATTTTGGCGTCATCTACATTTTACGCAAGTGCGAAGGATCAAGCGTCGGTTGATGCTAAATTGGTATACTACAGGCGGGTACATGAAATATGGGAGCTTGACTACTCTACTTTCAATATTGGTCTTTCCAAATGTAAGTGGGTACATAATAATCGACGATGTATAAAAAATGACGACCCTTGTGGATTCACTCTTGTAGACTTAGCTCGTTTGCGTGATAGTTAGGAGCCATTCATACTAGCCACACAAGCCAAGCAAGTATTCTACATTGTAGAACCGTCTGATAAAAAATGGTCTATTGTTGTACCGGGGAAAAGAAGCATTCCTTAGTATAGGTGATGTTGAGGATGAGGAAGAATATGAAGCTTTTGAAGACTCCCGTCCCTTTATCAATCCAAAATCAGTGGATCAAGATGATGTAGATTATGTAGATGTTGGTTATATGCGTGTAGATCACACGGAAGGAATACATTTGAATTAAATGATTCACAAGGTATGAATTTAAAGCTTTTTAAAGTTTTTTTGACACTTGGTTTGTTTTGCATGAAACTTTGTACAGAACACTATTTGTTATATATTATTGTGTTGAAAGTATTAGAATTGTAAATCATAGTCATATTCTTGTATTAGAATTGTAAATCATAGTCATATTCTTAATATTACTTAGCTTATGTTCTAATATATTTCTATTCATACTCTTTCAGGTACTGATATACAATGCATTTATTCAGAGACGAAATTGTCCCCGAGATTGAGACCTCGGATAATGAGCATCGTAGTTATGACAGCGAAGAGGACCAAATTGTGAGATACAAGCGTATGGCTGAAGATGCTCCACCGATTGACAATGATTTTGAGACTGAAGACGCCCCACCAATGGATGCTCCCACTACCAATAAGAAAAGAAAAGGGCGAGGTCCTACGAAAAACCTCAAAGTCACAGAACCCATGCATTTGGAATACAATGCATTGGGTCAACCCTGCGGAAAATGGCGTAGGCAATATGGAAAACAAGTGGGTCTATGTATCCGCAAGCTTTCCATATTGCACGCATGGAACGAGGTCCAGAGGGTTTGAAGAACTTTCTATGGAATGATACTGTGGTAAGCAACTTTACTATTTTTACTCATTTAGTTTCATTTTAAAACTAATTTGATTGACAGTAATAAAAATAAATTTTTTTTGTAGAATCTTTTCCACATCGAGAGCGATGAGGACAAGAAGAATGTGTTTCTTTCAGCTGTTGCTGAAAGATTCAGAGATTTCAAATCCAAGCTAGTAACTGGCTGGATTACAAAGAGGCATGCCCGTACGACCAAAAAGGTCAAAACGGGAAATAAAGGTGGAGAGCAATCACCTTCAAAGATGCCCTTCGAAATATGGGGTCACATATCGAAGAGGGATTGGGAGGCCTTTGTTGCCAAAAGAACAACTCCCATAGAAGTTGTAAGTATTTCATATTATATTATAGTTTACCAATTTGAATTTACTTCTTTTGATTCAATCATTAAACTAATACATGACATTCGATTTCTATTGATTAATTAGGAAAAGCGTGGTAAAGCTTCTGATTCTGCAAGCAAAAAGAAGTTTTACCATCGCTTGGGCCAAAAAACGTACGATGAGGTCCGAAAAGATTGGGTGGATGCGGGTTTATACCCCAATCAAAGTTCATCCACGCCCTCATCTACGACTACCTTCGCATCCGTGAATACTCCTGCTGGATATCGGGTGCGTGATTGGTATTGCGGGCTTCATTCCCGAGATGCAAGTGGTAAATTTACCATTAATGATCCGGGAACAAAGAAGGTTGCTGATGCTGTGGTGAGTTTTGATATTATTAAGTATATTCTTGATTTGTTTTGTATTCTTTGGCTTTGATGTACTTATACTAATTGCTATATATGTCACTTTTTATTTGAACAAATGGGCTAGAAGGAAAAAGAAGCTACGGGGGAGTTCACCCCAAGAGGCAATGTTGACGCATTGCATATGGTCTTAGGGAAAGACCACAGTGGGCGGGTAGTCGGAAAAGGAGGCATCCGCATGGGGATACAGAAGGCATTCGGCAAAGAGTGTGTTGCTACTCAATCCCGAACGGCGCTACGGGATGAAGTAGCGACCCTCCGAGCGAAGATTACGAAGGACGTTCTCGCCAAGCTGGCCGCCGTGTTGCAGAAGATGGGAGCATCCAGTGTTGACTTGGCAAACCTGATTGTCGAGGATCAGGAAAGTCAACATGAGGATCCTAATGCTTCGGTCGAGCCAACACCCGAGCCTATTACCCCCGTAGCACCCCAGCTCATTACTAATACCCCTGAAGGGGAAAACCCCACACCGGAGAACATAAACTCCGTTGCTCAAAATCCGGAGCCAAATCCAGAGCCAGTGCTACAGGTACATAATTTTTAAATATATAAGCACTTATTAATTAAAACTGCAACGCGTTTTAATATTTTATTATGATGCTTATTATACTGAACGACACAATTTTCAAGAGGCGACTCCTTGTTCTCTTTTTCTGCCTCAGTTAGGTGTTGCTAGTGATGGCGACTTAACTGTGGTTGCATATGGTGTGGCCCAGCCAAACAAAGAGGGCCAAACAGTGCGCCTGTTACAAGTGGCCACATCAGTGTGGCCGTGGAAACTATTGTAAAGGGGTTTGAAGATTTCTCACTCCCGGTTCCAATGCCAGTATGGAGCCTTGAGAAACTCTCACACGCTCTAGGTAGTTTCATCACTTGGCCATATGCTTGGGTCCGATTCACTAACATGGTAAGAATCATTTGTAGCTTATTTTTTTTACTTTTTTAATTGCATGCTCACACTAATTTAATTGTATAAATTGAAATAGCAAAAGAGTCCAAAGGGATCTTGGAGAGAGGTCGGTTCCTCAGCAAAGGTGTCGACTGGGTCAAAGTCGATGCCAAGCACTCCAATTTTGACTGATGAGGAGCTAAAAGATCTCTCTCAAGATTGCAAATGGCTGCATTATTGTGCATCTCGCATAAGTGACATCGGGTAATTTTTGAGAGGAGAGATGCTGAACGTAGCTCTTTTCCATGTCTACATGAGGTGATGTTCATTATCTTACAAGTTAGGCATTGTTGTTTAATTGTTTTAATGACCGAATTACTAACAAAATTTTCTTATTTGTGAGTTTAGTACGGCTTACGAGGAGCTAAGTTCTTATGAACCTCCAATAAAAATTGGATGGTTTTGTCCTGAGTCGATTTCGGGTAGTAAATGTGTAAATGATCCAGATGACGTCAGAGCATAATTCAGACTGCTTTGACTAATTCCCTTGCATCTAAACACACATTCATTCTGGCTCCATATGTGGAAGAGTAAGTTTTATTTTTGGAATTGAACTTATCTTTTGATTTTTAAAGTCACCTAATCTCTAATTTGTTGATTTTAAATTTGCGTTTGTAGTTTACATTGGATACTTTTGGTCATATGTCCTTTAACGAACACTGTGCACGTCTTCGACTCATTACAAAAACCTCAAAGCCCGCCTCGTAACACAAAAGTCAAAGCGTTGTTGAATTCGTACGTAATATTAATTATTTTACCAAGTTGATTTAATTAAGTGTTATATAGATATATAAATAGTATTACTTTTCCCATTCGTTTCAGCACAATGAAAAAAAGTGCGTGGACAAATGGGATCTACATCCAGAGCCACATTTTCAAAATGGACAGCAATAAAGGTACACAAATTCGATTTTATGCGTTTTTAACCGTTTTTGGCATTTTCGCGTGTAAAGTAGCTCAAACTTGGTTTGTTTTGCACGAAACTTGGCACACAACACTATTTGGTATATATTATTGTGTTGAAGTTGTTAGAATTGAAAATCATAGTCATATGCTAGAAATTACGTATTAAGTTGCGATTTTATGCGTTTTTAAGCTTTTTTGTCAATTTCGCGCGTAAAGTAGCTCAAACATGGTTTGTTATGCACGAAACATGGCACACAACACTATTTGGTATATATTATTGTGTTGAAGTGGTTAGAATTGAAAATCATAGTCATATGCTAGAAATTACGTGTTAAGTTGCGATTTTATGCGTTTTTAACCGTTTTTGGCACTTTCGTGCGTAAAGTAGCTAAAACTTGGTTTGTTTTGCACGAAACTTGGCACACAACACTATTTGGTATATATTATTGTGTTGAAGTTGTTAGAATTGAAAATCGTAGTCATATGCTAGAAATTACGTGTTAAGTTGCCATTTTATGCGTTTTTAACCGTTTTTAACACTTTTGCGCATAAAGTAGCTCAAATTTGGTTTTGATGCGAAACCGGGGCTGATTAAGGACTCTAAAAAACATAATTACTTTCGTTCTTAATCATCAAGCACGTACATTACATGTCAAATTAGAACAGAAAACAAAACAACCTATATATTTTAAGTATCGGCTTTATTACAAAACTGTCGAGCAGGGGACCTTGTAGCTGAGTTTGTGGATTCTGTGAGTACTATCAACATGGTTCTTGGACCTTGACTTCTTGGTCCATGTACAGAGATGCCATCCTCCAAGTTCTCACGTCCATCTATGTAGTAGGTAGTGTCATCCGTGTTGTGCAAGGTGGGCTGACAGGCGGATGGTCGTTCTGTTTGTTCTGTGGCCTGTTGAACAGAATACTTGTTTCTGTTTTGCTCAAATGTTGCTGTGATGTTCTTCATTGCTTCCTCCTGACTTTGCCATGTTTGGACATTCATGTTTGGTCTAGATTGAATCTGGCCTTCCTTATTTGACACGTTCAAATCAGTAGGTACAGCAGTGGGGGTAGTCATCAAGTCAGTAAGTATCAAACCAGTAGGTTGTTCAGCCGTGTACTCTTCTTGGCTTGTCTTGGCTTGGTTTGTCTTGATTTTTGGGTTGTCCATATTTAGATCCATATTTGGATCACAAAAACTACAAATGATCATGAAAAGAACACGAAACAACCACAAATACTTAGATAATTCTGATCTAGCAAACTGTCGAGCAGCCCTCCTTCAGCTCAGCATCTAGGAGTCCACGGGGATTGTTAGAATGGTTTAAGGACCTTGATAGCTAGATCCAAGTACCGAGATTCCATTTCCACTTTAGCCTAGGTCCTAGATGCATAGGTTTAGTCTCCACGTGTCGTGCAAGGTGGTCTGGTCACTAGTTTGCTGTTGTGTCGTGAGGTCTGTATGCAGCCTTGTGTGCAGCCCTCCTTCAGCTCAGCTTCTAGGAGTCCACGGGGATTGTTAGAATGGTTTAAGGACCTTGATAGCTAGATCCAAGTACCGAGATTCCATTTCCACTTTAGCCTAGGTCCTGGATGCATAGGTTTAGTCTCCACGTGTCGTGCAAGGTGGTCTGGTCACTAGTTTGCTGCTGTGTCGTGAGGTCTGTATGCAGCCCTCCTTCAGCTCAGCTTCTAGGAGTCCACGGGGATTGTTAGAATGGTTTAAGGACCTTGATAGCTAGATCCAAGTACCGAGATTCCATTTCCACTTTAGCCTAGGTCCTGGATGCATAGGTTTAGTCTCCACGTGTCGTGCAAGGTGGTCTGGTCACTAGTTTGCTGCTGTGTCGTGAGGTCTGTATGCAGCCTTATGTGGGCTCCTTTGGTATCTTCATTTCATACAACCACATTTGTATCAGATTTGCTAGAAATTATTGGTATATATTATTGTGTTGAAGTGGATAGAATTGAAAATCATAGTCATATGCTAGAAATTACGTGTTAAGTTGCGATATTATGCGTTTTTAAGCGTTTTTGTCAATATCGCGCGTAAAGTAGCTCAAACTTGGTTTGTTATGCACGAAACATGGCACACAACACTATTTGGTATATATTATTGTGTTGAAGTGGTTATAATTGAAAATCATAGTCATATGCTAGAAATTACGTGTTAAGTTGCGATTTTATGCGTTTTTAAGCGTTTTTGGCACTTTTGCGTGTAAAGTAAACTTGGTTTGTTATGCACGAAACTTGGCACACAACACTATTTGGTATATATTATTGTGTTGAAGTGGTTAGAATTGAAAATCATACTCATGCTAGAAATTACGTGTTAAGTTGCGATTTTATGTTTTTAACCGTTTTTGGCACTTTTGCGCGTAAAGTAGCTCAAACTTGGTTTGTTTTGCACGAAACTTGGCACAAAACACTATTTGGTATATATTAATGTGTTGAAGTAGTTAAAATTGAAAATCGTAGTCATATGCTAGAAATTACGTGTTAAGTTGCCATTTTATGCGTTTTTAACCGTTTTTGACACTAACATCTATTTTCTCTTCGTGCTTTCAACAACATTCTTCTTCTGTTGAATGCGGCTACTACGCGCTGAAGTATATGGACGATATTATAAAATCCGTGAAGGAGTTTGGAGTCGAAAATATAGATGCCGTAAGTATTTGTTACGTTCTTAATTAAATATATTATTGGTAAAATCTAATGTTTCTATATTAATCTTGTATTTTTATATTATATTATAGGTTTTAAACGACATTCCGAGGGAAACACGCCCTTTGAGAAGTGGAGAGATGCGCGAATTAAAAGACAAGATTACCGCGTATCTTGCTAATATTTTTCCTTGATAAATTGTAATTAGTATAGATTATTTTTTATACTTTAATGTATTATATATATATATATATATATATATATATATATATATATATATATATATATATATATATATATATATATATATATATATATATATATATATGTACGTACATAATATTATATTATATATACGAGCGAGAGTTTATTATAACAAAGAGATTATTGTTGATTATCTGTGATTATCATTGGATTAATCACTGTTATTACATTGTATTATTATTGGATTATTATAAGGATAAAACAGAAAAAGAAAAAAAAATAGAAGTATTTGCTGCGGTCAGGGGCAAAACCGCAGCAAATAATGCCCCACTTATTTGCTGCGGTTTTGCCTCTGACCGCAGCAAATAAGGAGGAGTTTATAATGGCCAGAAAAACGCAGCAAATGAGGTTTTTTCCACTAGTGTTACTCACCTTTTATTGTTTGCTTAAACTTCGAAATTCCTTTAAAATCTAAGTTCCTTAAATAATCGATTTCTTTCAAAATCTTTGAAATCATGGGTTGAACTTGAACAACACGTTCATCAAATATGCGAAATTAGGATGTAAGAGATAAAGAAATTTCGAGAAAACCTTCAAAATCAAGGATTTCAAATTCTTCGGCCAAAGTTCTTTAAATTTAAACTTGAAAATTTGGGGTTAACAATCGATTAGTATTTTGAAGAGCATGCC